>NC_041381.1:358931646-358955455 GCF_002162155.2 Triticum dicoccoides | reverse complement strand
CCCTTGGACACCCTCCGACGCCAACTCCAACTCTATATATTGGCTTTCGGGGAGAAAAAAAAATAAGAGAGAAGAAATCATCGCGTTTTACGATACGGAGCCGCCGCCAAGCCCTAATACCTCTCGGGAGGGCTAATCTGGAGTCCGTTCGGGGCTCCGGAGAGGGGGATTCATCGTCGTCGTCATCATCAACCATCCTCCATCACCAATTTCATGATGCTCACCATCGTGCGTGAGTAATTCCATCGTAGGCTTGCTGGACCGTGATGGGTTGGATGAGATTTATCATGTAATCGAGTTAGTTTTGTTAGGGTTTGATCCCTAGTATCCACTATGTTCTGAGATTGATGTTGCTATGACTTTGCTATGCTTAATGCTTGTCACTAGGGCCCGAGTGTCATGATTTCAGATCTGAACCTATTATGTTTTCATGAATATATGTGAGTTCTTGATCCTATCTTGCAAGTCTATACTCACCTACTATGTGTTATGATCCGGCAACCTCGAAGTGACAATAATCGGGACCACTCCCGGTGATGACCATAGTTTGAGGAGTTCATGTATTCACTATGTGCTAATGCTTTGTTCCGCTTCTATATTAAAAGGAGGCCTTAATATCCCTTAGTTTCCATTAGGACCCCGCTGCCACGGGAGGGTAGGACAAAAGATGTCATGCAAGTTCTTTTCCATAAGCACGTATGACTATATTCGGAATACATGCCTACATTACATTGATGAATTGGAGCTAGTTCTGTCTCACCCTATGTTATGACTGTTACATGATGAACCACATATGGCATAATTATCCATCACTGATCCGATGCCTAGGAGCTTTCCATATACTGGTTTACGCTTATTTACTTTCCTTTTGCTACTGTTACAATCACTACAAAATACCAAAAATATTTACTATTACTTGCACTACTCTTTTGTTACCGTTACCACCACTATCATATTACTGTGCTACTAAACACTTTGTTATAGATATTAAGTTTCCAGGTGTGGTTGAATTGACAACTCAGCTGCTAATACTTGAGAATATTCTTTGGCTCCCCTTGTGTCGAATCAACAAATTTGGGTTGAATACTCTACCCTCGAAAACTGTTGTGATCCCCTATACTTGTGGGTTATCAAGACCTTTTTCTGGCGCCGTTGACAGGGAGCATAGCTCTATTCTTTGAGTCACTTGGGATTTATATCTGTTGGATACTATGAAGGACTTGAAAGACGCTAAGACAACAATTTATCCCTCAACTACGAGGGGAGGTAAGGAACTGCCATCTAGCTCTGCACTTGATTCACCTTCTGTTATGAGTAAGCTTGCGACACCTAAACCTGTCTCTGCTATTCGTTCCGATATGTCACATGTTATTGATGATGCCACTTCTGCTATGCATGATACTTATGATGAAACTACTTCTATGCTTGATACTATTGTGCCCCTTAGTGAATTTCTTGATGAAAAAATTGCTAGGGCTAGAGAGAAAGAAATTATTGAATCTGATTATAATGATGAAAGTGATGATGAAGATATGCCTGTTATTCCTGAGGGTTATGTTTTTGATATGGAATCTTCTGCCGCTATTTTAGCTTGCAAAGATATATATGAGCTCAAGAGGTTATTAGCTAAATGGAACAAAGAATCACTTAGAGATAAAATGAAACCTGACCCTGCTTATGCTACTTCACCTATCTATGTTCCCGATAAGGATTATGAATTTTCTGTTGATCCTGATAGAATTACTTTGGTTGAATCTGATCCTTTTCATGGTTATGAATCTAAAACTGTTGTGGCACATCTTACTAAATTAAATGATATAGCCACCCTGTTCACTAATGATGAGAGATCGCGCTACTTCTATATACTTAAAATACTTCCGTTCTCATTAAAGGGTGATACTAAGATATGGTTTAATTCTCTTGATCCTGGTTGTGTGCGTAGTCCCCAGGATATGATTTATTACTTCTCTGCTAAATAATTCCCTGCTCATAAGAAACAAGCTGCTTTAAAGGAAATATACAACTTTGTGCAAATTAAAGAAGAGAGTCTCCCACAAGCTTGGGGGAGGCTTCTCAAGTTACTTAATGCTTTGCCTGATCATCCGCTTAAGAAACACGAAATACTTGATATCTTTTATAATGGACTAACCGATGCTTCTAGAGATTACCTGGATAGTTGTGCTAGTTCTCTTTTCAGGGAAAGAACACGAGATGAAACTGAAATTCTATTGAATAATATGTTGACAAATGAAAATAATTGGGCACCTCCCGAGCCAGCTCCTGCTCCAGTTACTGAGCCTATTCCCGAACCAACCCCGAAGAAGAGAGGTGTTCTATTTCTCAGTCCCAAAGATATGCAAGAGGCAAAGAAATCTATGAAAGAAAAAGGTATTAAAGCTGGAGATGTTAAGAATTTACCTCCTATTGAAGAAATACATGGTCTTAATTTACCGCCTGTTGAAGAAACATACGATCTTAATCCTTTATTTATTGAAGAACCTCCTGATCCCGATAACCCAACACAGGTAGCAAAGGTAAATTCTCTCTATAGATTTGATGAAGGTGATATTCCTCATTATAAGTCTGCTAGACAATGTCTTGATGAGTTCGATAATTTTATTGTCAAACAAGAAAACTTCAATGATTATTTTGGTAGACAATTAAAACAAAATACTTATATGATTAAACACTTGGGTGATTATATGGCTGATGTTAGAAGTAATCTCAAACTTGTTAGCAAACATGCTTCTATGGATACCACTCAAGTGGAGCAAGTACTTAAAGCTCAAAAATAAGTGCTTGCTGAAATGAATAGTAAGAAAAATGATTATGCTATTAGAGTGGCTACTAGAACCGGTAGAATGACTCAGGAACCTTTGTATCCTGAAGGACACCCTAAGAGAATTGAGAAAGATTCTCAGAGAAATAATATTGATGTTCCTAGTTCTTTTAAAAAGAAGAAAAAGAAAAATGATAGAACTGTGCAAACTTCTAGTGAACCTATTGCTGAACCACCTGAGAATCCCAATGATATCTCTATATCTGATGCTGAAACACAATCTGGTAATGAACATGAACCTAGTGAAAATGTTATGATGATGTTCATGATGATGCTCACCTAGTAATGATAATGATGTAGAAATTGAACCTGTTGTTGATCTTGATAACCGACAATCAAAGAATCAACGTTATGATAAGAGAGATTTTGTTGCTAGGAAACATGGTAAAGAAAGAGAACCTTGGGTTCAAAAACCCATGCCTTTTCCTCCCAAACCATCCAAGAAAAAGGATGATGAGGATTTTGAGCGCTTTGCTGAAATGATTAGACCTATCTTTTTGCGTATGCGATTGACTGATGTGCTCAAAACTAATCCTTATACTAAATATATGAAAGATATCATTACTAATAAAAGAAAGATACCGAAAACTAAAATTTCCACCATGCTTTCCAATTATACTTTTAAGGGTGGAATACCAAAGAAACTTGGAGACCCAGGAGTACCTACTATACCATGCTCCATTAAAAGAAATTATGTTAAAACTTCTTTATGTGATCTTGGAGCCGGTGTTAGTGTTATGCCTCTCTCTTTATATCGTAGACTTGACTTGAATAAGTTGACACCTACTGAAATATCTTTGCAAATGGCTGATAAATCAACTGCTATACCTGTCGGTATTTGTGAGGATGTGCCTGTTGTGGTTGCAAACGTTACTATTTTAACGGACTTTGTTATTCTTGATATTCCCGAGGATGATAGTATGTCTATTATTCTTGGAAGACCTTTTCTTAATACTGCAGGGGCTGTTATTGATTGCAACAAAGGCAATGTCACTTTTCATGTTAATGGTAATGAGCATATGGTACACTTTCCGAGGAAACAACCTCAAGTTTATAGTATCAACTCTATTGGAAAAATTCCATCGATTATATTTGGAGGTTTTGAATTTCCCCTTCCTACTGTCAAAAAGAAATATGATATTCTTATTATTGGGGATGTGCATATCCCCGTTGAGGTAACTTAGTGTTATTCAAAATTTCTCCGGTTCCATGATTATCGAAATGAGTTTGTTAACAAGACTTGATAACCTTGTTAGTGGATTCCTTTTGATGAGCATGAGATGGATGAAACTAGAAGCACAACCTTACATACCCTCTCTATACTTTCTGTTATTTAGTAGAAATAAAGTAAAAATAGTACTTTCCTGTCTGTTTCCTGATTTATCCGTGCAATATAAAAATATCCCGAAAATAAAAGTCCTCAGAATGACATGCCAATTTAATATGATTTTTTCGGGAATATTTGAGGATTTACTGTGCAAAAATTACCGCGGGGGGAGCTGGCACCTGGCCATGAGGGTGGAGGGCGTGCCCCCTGCCTCGTGGGCCCATGGTGGCCCTCCTCCACTTATTTATGCACCCATCTTCTTCCTCTTCCTCACAAAACACGAAAAACCAACTCAAGCACGAGTCCCAGCCCTCTTTGCTGTGATTTTCGATCTCCTTGCTCAAAGCACCTCTCGCAAAACTGCTTGGGGAGATTGTTCCTTGGTATGTGACTCCTCCATTGGTCCAATTAGTTTTTGTTCTAGTGCCTTATTCATTGAAAATTGGTGCTGCATAGGTGACCATGTTCTTGAGCTTGCATGTCAAATTTATATGGTTCCAAGTAGTTCTAATGCTTGATATAGGGTCTAGACGCTTGTAGGAGTAGTTGCTATCAGTTTTATTGAGGTTGGTTCACTTTTGTTTGAAGTTACTAAAAATTTCAGATTTATTTCAGAGAAAAGAATATGCTTAGGAAGATGTTCCAAGGGGGTTCTTCAAGCAAGCAAGTCCCCAGGCTTGCTATGCGTGATGCTAATGAGGAACCACCAAGAGACGCTCCCGTGAGGCCCTGTGAATGGCCTTCGGAGAATTTTATGGATCATGCGGGAATCAAAGAAGAATTTAACGCATATTTGCGTAACACAGTCTTGTGGACTTTGAGGCAGACAAATGACCGCAGTATCTTGATCTCACTAGCTCATTTGTGAGGAGGTTTGAATTTTCATCTTCGCGTAATTATCCTTCAGTCATGTTTGATCTTTATGACAAATCTTATACCATGGACTTGGAGGATTTTACTTTTGCCTGCAAACTTCCACAATGGGGTAGTATTATTGACCCCCGTAAATCTGAATTCAGAGATTTTCTTGCTAGTATCACTGTAGGGGAATCTAGAAACATAACACAAGCTACATTAGGGAGCATCCACTTTCCTGTTATACATTATTTTGCTCTCTTCATAGGTATATGCATAAATGGTAAAGATGAAGCATGTCACATGTGTGTACCTGATCTCAGTATTCTTAGGAGTGTTGTGTTAGGAGACCAATCTTATCATATGGGAGCTATAGTAGCACGTAGGTTGCATCATAATAGATATAATGGAGATTTCTTTGGAGGAATTTATGCAACCCGCTTGGCTAATTTTCTTGAGATAGACGTTCGTGAAGGAGACATGGAATTGCCTCCTACTTATTTAGATTTTGATTCTATGGTTTCCCACCAGTTTGTTGAGAGGACTGAATCGCCTCTCCAGTATCGACTAATCTTTAACAAACGGAATGTTGTCCGTATTACTCTCCCTGCTCCTGCCTTCTTTGATTACCAGGCAAATGGAGGATATACTATTACCAAAGAGGTGGCAGATGAGTACGAGAGGAGAGCGGAGGCAGCTCGACGCCACGCTGCAGCTCAGGAGGCGATAGTCGCTGCATCACAGTACGACCCCAGCTATACCTACGGATATCCGCCAGGCCATCCCTGGCAATAAACCAAGTTAGGCCAAAAGCCTAAGCTTGGGGGAGTACGTATTTCTCACCGACATTACATTTATGTTCACACACACTCATTGCTAGATGTCGGTGCTCATACTCTTTCACTGTAATATCCATGCTAGTTTATTTTCTTTTTCCTGCTTTCTTCTCCTGTGTTTGTTAAACCTTAAGAAAGACCAAAAAAATTAGTAGTAGTTTACCTTCTTCCTGTAGCAGTAGTAATTAAAGTGAAAACCAAAAAATATTTCCCGTTCTTCTCTTGCTTGTTGGGAGCTTTCCTGTGTAAATAGTTTTTATTCCTTTTCTTTTCTTTAGGGGTCAGTAGGAGAAGACCATGAGTAAATTGTTGAAGTGGCTCTTATATGCATTATTGTTGATTTAACCAAGAGCCCATATTACCTTGTCTTTTCCTGTTTATTGAATGCTCGCAGATTCTAGCTTAGTCCAATGCACGTGCACTCTTATTATTATTCACATCGTTCGGTCATGCAAGTGAAAGGCAATTATGATGATATATGATGGACTGACTGAGATGAGAAAAGTTGGTATGAACTCGACCTCTTTTGTTTTTTTAAATATGATGAGTTCATCGTTCTTGATTCAGCTGGTTATGAATAAACATGTTTGCAATGACAATTAGAGATCATTGTTGCTTGTGCCATGCTTGATTAGCTATGAGTTATAATGGTTTACCTTGCGTGCCAACATGATATTGAGATGGTTATGATGTGGTATGATGGGGTGGTACCCTCCTTTGAATGATTTGAGTGACTTGACTTGGCACATGTTCACGCATGTAGTTGAAACAAATCAACATAGCCTTCACGGTATTTATGTTCATGGTGGATTATATCCTAATCATGCTTGCATCCAATGTTTATTAATTTTAATGCATGTACATGGCTATTGTCGCTCTCTAGTTGGTCGCTTCCCAGTCTTTTGCTAGCCTTCACCTGTACTAAGTAGGAATACTGCTTGTGCATCCAATTCCTTAAACCCCAAAATTATGCCATATGAGTCCACTATACCTTCCTATATGCGGTATTTACCTGCCATTCCAAGTAAATTTGTATGTGCCAAACTCTAAACCTTCAAATAAACATTCTGTTTTGTATGCTCGAATAGCTCATGTATCAACCAAGGCTGCCCTTATCTTCCATGTTAGGCGGGTTATTCTCAAGCGGAGTGGACTCCGCTCCTCACTCACGAGAAAATGGCTAGTCACCGGGATGCCCAGTCCCATGCTTTATGCAAACTAAATCAAAATTAATTGCAAACAAAACTCCCCCTGGGACCTGATGTATGTTGGAGGCACTCGTTGTTTCGAGCAAGCCATGGATTGATGTTTGTTGGTGGAGGGGGAGTATAAACTTTAACATTCTATTTGAGAACTGCCTATAATGTGTGTGACATGGAAGATATCGCCATCTCTTAGTTGTTATGTTGACAATGAAAGTATGCCGCTCAAAATATTATTTATCTCTATTTCAAAATCGAGCTCTGCCACCTCTACAAATCCCTGCTTCCCTCTGCGAAGGGCCTATCTATTTACTTTTATGTTGAGTCATCACCCACTTATTAAAAAGCACTAGCTGGAGAGCACATCTGTCATTTGAATTCATCACTATTAATCTATATTGGGTGTGACTATGATTGGATCTCTTTTACCATGAATTACAATGTCTAGTCAGTCCTTGATCTTTAAAGGTGCTCTGCATTTATGTTTTGCGGTCTCAGAAAGGGCTAGCGAGATACCATCTTGTTATATCATTTATGATTGTTTTGAGAAAGTGTTGTCATCCGAGATTTATTATTATGGCTTGCTAGTTGATTATGCACTTGATATGAGTAATTATGAGACCTGAGAATTATTGCAAATATGGTTAGTTATGATTTTTGCTGAAAACTTGAATGCTGGCTTGACATATTTACAACAACAAGAGCAAACAGAGTTTGTAAAAGTATTTCTTTTTCTCTTTCAGTTTATCAACTGAATTGCTTGAGGACAAGCAAGGGTTTAAGCTTGGGGGAGTTGATATGTCTCCGTCGTATCTACTTTTCCAAACACTTTTGCCCTTATTTTGGACTCTAACTTGCATGATTTGAATGGAACTAACCCGGACTGCCGCTGTTTTCAGCAGAACTGCCATGATGTTGTTTTATGTGCAGAAAGCAAATATTCTCGGAATGACCTGAAACTCCACGGAATACCTTACAATAAATAATAATAAATCCTCGCCAAAGATGAAGACCAGGGGGCCCACACCCTGTCCACGAGGGTGGGGGGCGCCCCCCCCCCTAGGGCGTGCCCCACTACCTCGTGGGCCCCCTGAACACCCTCCGACGCCAACTCCAACTCTATATATTGGCTTTTGGGGAGAGAAAAAATAAGAGAGAAGAAATCATCACGTTTTACGATATGGAGCCGCCGCCAAGCCCTAAAACCTCTCGGGAGGGCTGATCTGGAGTCCGTTCGGGGCTCCGGAGAGGGGGATTCGTCACCGTCGTCATCATCAACCATCCTCCATCACCAATTTCATGATGCTCACCGCCGTGCGTGAGTAATTACATCGTAGGCTTGCTGGACGGTGATGCTTTGGATGAGATTTATCATGTAATCGAGTTAGTTTTGTTAGGGTTTGATCCCTAGTATCCACTATGTTCTGAGATTGATGTTGCTATGACTTTGCTATGCTTGATGCTTGTCACTAGGGCCCCGAGTGTAATGATTTCAGATCTGAACCTATTATGTTTTCATGAATATATGTGAGTTCTTGATCCTATCTTGCAAGTCTATAGTCACCTACTATGTGTTATGATCCGGCAACCCCGAAGTGACAATAATCAGGACCACTCCCGATTATGACCATAGTTTGAGGAGTTCATGTATTCACTATGTGCTAATGCTTTGTTCCGGTTCTCTACTAAAAGGAGGCCTTAATATCCCTTAGTTTCCATTAGGACCCCACTGCCACGGGAGGGTTGGACAAAAGATGTCATGCAAGTTCTTTTCCATAAGCACGTATGACTATATTCGGAATACATGCCTACATTACATTGATGAATTGGAGCTAGTTCTGTGTCACCCTATGTTATGACTGTTACATGATGAACCACATCCGACATAATTATCCATCACTGATCCGATGCCTACGAGCTTTCCATATACTGGTTTACGCTTATTTACTTTCCCGTTGCTACTGTTACAATCACTACAAAATACCAAAAATATTTACTATTACTTGCACTACTCTTTTGTTACCGTTACCACCACTATCATATTACTGTGCTACTAAACACTTTGCTGCGGATATTAAGTTTCCAGGTGTGGTTGAATTGACAACTCAGCTGCTAATACTTGAGAATATTCTTTGGCTCCCCTTGTGTCGAATGAACAAATTTGGGTTGAATACTCTACCCTCGAAAACTGTTGCGATCCCCTATACTTGTGGGTTATCATAAATCAACTGCTATACCTGTCGGTATTTGTGAGGACGTGCCTGTTGTGGTTGCAAACGTTACAATTTTAACGAACTTTGTTATTCTTGATATTCCCGAGGACGATAGTATGTCTATTATTCTTGGAAGACCCTTTTTGAATACCACAGGTGCTGTGATTGATTGCAACAAAGGCAATGTCACTTTTCATGTTTATGGTAATGAGCATAAGGTACACTTCCCGAGGAAACAACCTCAAGTTTATAGCATCAACTCTATTGGAAAAATTCCATCGATTATATTTGGAGGTTTTGAATTTCCTCTTCCTACTGTCAAGAAGAAATATGATATTCTTATTATTGGGGATGTGCATATCCCCGTTGAGGTAACATAGTGTTATTTGAAATTTCTCCGGTTCCATGTTAATCGAAATGAGTTTGTTAACAAGACCTGATCAACCTTGTTAGTGGATTCCTTTTGATGAGCATGAGATGGATGAAACTAGAAGCACAACCTTCTGTGCCCTCTTTATACTTTCTGTTATTTAGTTGAAATAAAGTAAAAATAGTGTTTTCCTGTCTGTTTACTGATTTATCCGTGCAATATAAAAATATCCCGAAAATAAAAGTCCTCCAAATGCCATGCCAATTTAATATGTTTTTTCGGAATATTTGAGGATTTTTGGTACTGAAATCACCGCGGGGGGAGATGCCACCTGGCCACAAGGGTGGAGGGCGCGCCCTACCCCCAGGGCGCGCGCCCTGCCTCGTGGGCCCATGGTGGCCCTCCTCCACTTATCCTTGCACCCATCCTCTTCTTCTCCCTCCCACAAACACGAATATCTGGTTCAAGCACGAGTTCTAGCTCACTTTGCTACGATTTTTGATCTCCTTGCTCAAAGCACCTCTCACAAAACTGCTTGAGGAAATTGTTCCTTGGTATGTGACTCCTCCATTGGTCCAATTAGTTTTTGTTCTAGTGCTTTATTCATTGCAAATTTGTGCTGCATAGGTGACCATGTTCTTGAGCTTGCATGTCAAATTTATATGGTTCCAAGTAGTTCTAATGCATGATATATCCTCTAGGCACTTGTAGGAGTAGTTGCTATCAATTTTGCTGAGCTTGGTCCATTTTTGTTTGAAGTTACTAAAAATTTCAGATTATTTCAGAAAATAATGAAGACACTTTTGAGGGGCTCATCGAGCCGAAGCTCGAAGGAAAAACAAAATGAAGAAGCACAGAGGCCCAAATATAATTTGCCTCGTACCACGGAGGTCTGGCCGTGTGAATGGCCTTCCGATAATTTTCTGAGAGCAGCCGGGATTTATGAAGATTTCTATTCATTAATTGAGAATGCTGGCCTCACCAACTTCCTCCGCGACCAACGTCATCAGTATCTCTTACTCACAAATACTTTTGTGCAAAACTTCTATTTTTCCCTAAGGAATAACCTCCTTCAGTAGAGTTTCATTTATATGACATTGTTAAAAAGATGCCATTAGCTAAGTTTTGTGAGGTTTGCAAAATACCTCCTGAGGGCACTTTAGAAGAACCACAACGTAGAGATGTGGAAGCATTTGTTAACACTATCACTGTGGGAAAAACTAGGAAGGTTCCTGATGCAAGAATTACTAGCATACATTTTCCTGTTTTACGCTACTTTGCCATATTTGCTAGTCGTTGCTTGATTGGTCGTGGAAATTGTGGAAACCTTAGTGTTCCTGATATTATTATTTTGTTCCATGGTTTATACCGCGATAACACTATTAGTATGGGCGGAATTATTGCTAGACGGTTAAGTCTGAACCATACTAAGGGCCCCATCTTTGGAAGCATTTATGCTTCACGCCTAGCTGCATATTTTAACATACCTATTAGGCTTAATGAGAAAGAAGAAAAATTGTTGCCTAGTGCTTATTTGGATTATAAGAGTATGCTAGCGCATGATTTTATTGTTAAAAGGCAGGGAAGGAGAGCTCAAATATAAATTATTCTTTCATAAACATCATCCTGAAACTATTACCTTGCCTGCTCCTTCTTTGTTTAATTTTGAAGGACCTTATCTTGTTACCTGGGCTGCCGTTCAAGCCTACCGGAATCCTGCACCAGCCCCGGAACCGGAACCGCAAGATGAGCCTCCACGACAATCTGTTTATACTTGGGATCCGGAGATGGCTGCCAGCCAATGGCAGTCGGAGTCTTCCTCATCACAGTATGACCCGAGCTACACCTATGGATATTCGCCAGGCCATCCTTGGCAATAAACCAACTTAGGCCAAAAGCCTAAGCTTGGGGGAGTACGTATTTCACATCGACATTACATTTATGTTCACACACACTCATTGCTAGATGTCGGTGCTCATACTTTTTCACTGTAATATCCATGCTAGTTTATTTTCTCTTTCTTGCTTTCTTCCTGTGTGTCTGTTAAACTTTAAAGAAAAACCAAAAAAAATTAGTAATAACTTCTAGTTAGTTTACTTTTCTTGCCGTAGTAGTAATAATTAAAATGAAAACCCAAAAAGATTTCCCGTTCTTCTTTTGCTTGTTGGGAGCTTTCCCGTGTAAATAGTTTTTATTTCTTTTCTTTTCTTGGGGGTCGATAGGAGAAGACCATGATTAAATTGTTGAAGAGGCTCTCATATGCATTATTTTTGATTTACCTAAATTCCATATTGCCTTGTCTTCTCCTGTTTATTGAATGCTCGTAGATTCCAGCTTAGTCCAATGCACATACACTCTTATTATTATTCACATCGTTCGGTCGTGCAAGTGAAAGGCAATAACGACGATACATGATGAATTTATTGGGATAAGTGAAGCTGGTATGAACTCGACCTCTCTTGTTTTTGTAAATATGATTAGTTCATCATTCTTGATTCAGCTTATTATGAATAAACATGTTTGCAATGACAATTAGATATCATAGTTACTTGTGCCATGCCTGATTAGCTATGAGTTATAAGGGTTTACCTTGCATGCCAACATGCTATTAAAATGGTTATGATGTGGTATGATGGGGTGGTATCCTCCTTTGAATGATTTAAGTGACTTGACTTGGCGCATGTTCACGCATGTAGTTGAAACAAATCAACATGGCCTTCACGATATTTGTGTTCGTGGTGGATTATATCCTACTCATGCTTGCATCCAATGTTTATTAATTTTAATGCATGTTCATGACTGTTGTCGGTCTCTAGTTGGTCGCCTCCCAGTCTTTTGCTAGCCTTCACCTGTACTAACCGGGAATACTGCTTGTGCATCCAATTCCTTAAACCCCAAAGTTATGCCATATGAGTCCACCATACCTTCCTATATGCGGTATTTACCTGCCGTTCCAAGTAAATTTGTATGTGCCAAACTCTAAACCTTCAAATAAACATTCTGTTTTATATGCTCGAATAGCTCATGTATCAACTAGGGTTGTCCGTATCTTCCATGCTAGGTGGGTTATTCTCAAGAGGAGTGGACTCCGCTCCTCATTCACGAGAACATGGCTGGTCACCGGGATGCCCAGTCCCATGCTTTATGCAAACTAAATCAAAATAATTGCAAACAAAACTCCCTCTGGGACCTGATGTTAGTTGGAGGCACTCGATGTTTCGAGCAAGCCATGAATTGATGCTTGTTGGTGGAGGGGGAGTATAAACTTTACCATTCTGTTTGTGAACCACCTATAATGTGTGTAGCATGGAAGATATCGCCATCTCTTGGTTGTTATGTTGACAATGAAAGTATGCCGCCCAAAATATTATTTATCTCTATTTCAAAACCGAGCTCTGGCACCTTTACAAATCCCTGCTTCCCTCTGTGAAGGGCCTATCTATTTACTTTTATGTTGAGTCATCACCCTCTTATTAAAAAGCACTAGCTGGAGAGCGCAGCTATCATTTGCATTCATTACTATTAATTTATATTGGGTGTGACTATGATTGGATCTCTTTTACCATGAATTACAATGTCTAGTCCGTCCTTAGTCTTTAAAGGTGCTCTGCATTTATGTTTTGCGGTCTCAGAAAGGGCTAGCGAGATACCATCTTGTTATATCATATTGTGATTGTTTTGAGAAACTGTTGTCATCCGAGATTTATTATTATTGCTCGCTAGTTGATCATGCCATTGATAGAGTAGTTATGAGACCTGAGAATTATTGCAAATGTGGTTAGTTACAATCTTTGCTGAATGTTGGCTTTACATATTTATGACAACAAGAGCAAACAGAGTTTGTAAAAGTTTTTTCTTTTTCTCTTTCAGTTTATCAACTGAATTGCTTGAGGACAAGCAAGGGTTTAAGCTTGGGGGAGTTGATACGTCTCCGTCGTATCTACTTTTCCAAACACTTTTGCCCTTGTTTTGGACTCTAATTTGCATGATTTGAATGGAACTAACCCGGATTGACGTTGTTTTCAGCAGAATTGCCATGATGTTGTTTTATGTACAGAAAACAAATATTCTCGGAATGACCTGAAACTCCACGGAACATCAAGTTAAAACTAATAAAAAATCCTCGCCAAAGATGAAGACCAGGGGGGCCACACCCTGTCCACGAGGGTGGGCCCCCCCTAGGGCGCGCCCCCTACCTCGTGGGCCCCCTGGAGCTCCTCCGATGCCAACTCCAACTCTATATATTTGCTTTCGGGGAGAAAAAAATAGGAGAGAAGAAATCATCGCGTTTTACGATACGGAGCCGCCGCCAAGCCCTAAAACCTCTCGGGAGGGTTGATCTGGAGTCCGTTCGGGGCTCCGGAGAGGGGGATTCGTCGCCGTTGTCATCATCAACCATCCTCCATCACCAATTTCATGATGCTCACCGCCGTGCGTGAGTAATTCCATCGTAGGCTTGCTGGACGATGATGGGTTGGATGAGATTTATCATGTAATCAAGTTAGTTTATTAGGGTTTGATCCCTAGTATCCATTATGTTCTGAGATTGATGTTGCTATGACTTTGCTATGCTTAATGCTTGTCACTAGGGCCCGAGTGCCATGATTTCAGATTTGAACCTATTATGTTTTCATGAATATATGTGAGTTCTTGATCCTATCTTGCAAGTCTATAGTCACCTACTATGTGTTATGATCCGGCAACCCCGAAGTGACAATAGTCGGGACCACTCCCGGTGATGACCGTAGTTTGAGGAGTTCATGTATTCACTATGTGCTAATGCTTTGTTCCGGTTCTCTATTAAAAGAAGGCCTTAATATCCCTTAGTTTCCATTAGGACTCCGCTGCCATGGGAGGGTAGGACAAAAGATGGCATGCAAGTTCTTTTCCATAAGCACGTATGACTATATTCGGAATACATGCCTACATTACATTGATGAATTGGAGCTAGTCCTGTGTCACCCTATGTTCTGACTATTACATAATGAACCGCATCCACATAATTATCCATCACTGATCCAATGCCTATGAGTTTTCCATATATTGGTTTACGCTTATTTACTTTCCCGTTGCTACTGTTACAATCACTACAAAAACCCAAAAATATTACTTTTTCTTTTGCTACTTTTGCTACCGTTACCACTACTATCATATTACTTTGCTACTAAATACCATGTTGCAGATATTAAGTTATCCAGGTGTGGATGAATTGACAACTCAGTTGCTAATACTCGATAATATTCTTTGGCTCCCCTTGTGTCGAATCAATAAATTTGGGTTGAATACTCTACCCTCGAAAGTTGTTGCGATCCCCTATACTTGTGGGTTATCAGACATCTTTAGGCAAACTGTCAGCAGACCCTGTGAATAGGTTGTAGATGAGGTAGAGTA
The DNA here is from genome assembly GCF_002162155.2 of Triticum dicoccoides. Taxonomy (NCBI): domain Eukaryota; kingdom Viridiplantae; phylum Streptophyta; class Magnoliopsida; order Poales; family Poaceae; genus Triticum; species Triticum dicoccoides. The sequence continues at coordinate 358,940,422 of NC_041381.1, read as the reverse complement.
GATGAGCATCACAAAGTACAGAGGTTTTGCAAAACAATTGAGTCAAAAAGCTTAGTTTTAGTTCTCTACAGAAGTGATCTCGGAGCTACCGAATTCACAAACTCAGTGATACCGAAGCAACACTTGGAACCTAAACTAGTGAACTCGGTAGGGCCGAGTCATAGTTCGGTGGCACCGAGATTGCTAGGGTTTCACAGAATCTTGAACTCGGTCACACCAATTTGCACGTTTCAGTCAGACCAAAAAGCACATGTGCAATGGCCAAGGTCGAATCGGTGAGACCAATTTCTACAGTTCGGTCGGTCCGAGATGAGTTCTGTGGAGAGCTAATCCTAAATTTTTTGAATCAATCTAGACCTAAGGAAGTTTTAGTTAGATGGATCAATCTCAATCATGGCAAGAGACATGGCATTGTCCTTGTGCTAGGAATCGGAGTGAAAAAGACAACACAAGGGGTCGAACACTTACCCTAGAGCGGCGAGTGTTTGCTACGGCGGCAACGGTGGAGCAGATTGCCGTTGACGGCGGCGGAGACCAGCGGCGGGAGGTCGCTGGCGGCGAGAAGACGATCCGGAGACCCGAAGAGGCAGAGCAGGTTACGCGCGGGTGAAGGGTTTCGGAAAAATTTCCAAAATTTGACCCGTCAGTATATATAACCTGACCCTGTCGGTGTGACCGAGTGGAACAACTCGGTGGCCCCGAGATGCAAAACTGTAGGCAGTTACTGCAACTCGGTGTGACAGAAAGGTTCTAATCGGTTGCACCAAGATTGAAAACCTAGATCAACTAAGTGATCTCGGTAGGACCGAAAAGGATGAATCGGTCAGACCGAAATACACAAAGAGGTTTTGGAAGTTTAAGTCTATGATAAATCGGGGACTCCGAGTGCTCCTCACACAGAGTGGTTCAAATCTGACTTGATCAAACTTTGTGATGTAGCATGAATAGAGTTTGAGACGAGGAAGGCATAGATAGCTAGAGGGAGTTCTTAGGCATTCTTGTCCATCCATTTGGCAAAAGTGAAATAGCCAAACAATCAAAGCAACAAATGGATGTCCTCGAATGAGAAAAATATGCATTCAACATTCTCACACAATTAAAATGGCAAATGAAATATGTGACAAAGCATGCACAAACACTCTAGCATCTATCAAGCTATTGGCGATAACTAGGTCATCTATATATGAGTATATTGACATAGGAGTCAAATGAGAACATTTGATCATAGGTCATACTCATCGTTTAAGCACAAGTGGGGTTACCACTTTTACATAAAGCATTGTTGTGTGCACACCATTAGAGTTGCTTTAGCTCAATTCTTTGAGTAAAGCTCCCCCTAGATGTGATGTCCCCCCTAAGAGGGATGAACTAACCTTGGGTTTTGTCGATGATGACTTCGTGTAGGTGTTGAAGATGTGGATGCTCAAAGTTGATGTGGATCATTTGGAGCAATCCTTTGGAGTGAGTTGCACTTTCAATACCTACATTGGTTAGTCCCACAAAGAACAAGCAAGGATATCCATATACATAGAGTGATGTATGCACAAGATGTTGTCCATGAAAGCATTAGGTTACCTTGTCCCTTGTCTTACCCACAAGAGGGTTTGTGACTCCTTGGACTAGTGCAAGATATGGAAGTTGTCTGCACTTGTCCTTGCAAAAATGATAAGAGTGAAGTATGTTGGCAGAGTCACCCTCAAGAACTATCTATACTCACCATTTTCATCACAATTTTACCACGGGTTTGATTTGCTGGCGCATTTCAGGTCTCGTGTGCTATATGTAAGACATTTTTTGGCATTTACCGTGCATGTTGGCATTGAAAGGACCACGATGTTGCCTAGAGGGGGGTGAATAGGCGTTTTAAAATCTTCTACGGATTTGGCTATATCCTAATGCGAAAATAAACTAAGCGAATACTTTTCAAGCACAAATCCTAAATATACTAGGCTCACTAAGTGCACCAACAACACAGGATAAAGAAGACGAGAACAACGAGGATATGAGTAAGCACAAGTAAGTTACACAAACTTACTCAATGTATATCACGAGATATGAAAATGAATAATACACACAACCACAAGTAAGCAATACAAGCTTACACAAATTGTATCACAATATATGGAATTGAATGATACAACCAAACTCAAGTAAGTACTACAAGCTTACACAAGTTATGTCACAAGATATGGAAATGAATGTTACAAAGCTAGCAATTCACACTGAGCACAAGATAGAACAATAGTAGGAAGTATGAATTGCGGACTATAAAGTGTTGGCCTAAATAATCTCTTCAAGGGAATAGCCAACACACTACAATGAGAACAACAAGATATATTGTATGCAAGGTCAAGAGACTAAAGTAAACCACAAGTAAGGAGTTAGGGTTAGGGATAACCAAAGTCACGGAGACGAGGATGTATCCCGATGTTCACTTCCTTGGAGGGAAGCTAGTCACCGTTGGAGGGATGGGTGTTACCACGAAGGCACACCAACACCACGAAGGCTCACCCTATTCTCCTTGAGATATCACCACGAAGGCGATTCCCAACCACTAGTGGTAGACCTTGAGGCGGCCTCCAAACCTTCACAAACTTTCCGGGGGACAAATCACAAGTTGATTCCTCACAGGAGCACTCCTACCGCCTAGGAGTCTCCAACCTCCAAGAGTAACAAGATCAAGGGGAAAATGCTCAAGACTTGCTCAAATCACGAATTGCTTTGGTCACAAGAGGGAGAGGGAGAGAATCTATCTTTTGATTGGAACAACTCTCAAGAACACTCACTAATCTCTCCGGGATCTAAGATTTTGTGTAGGAGAAGTGAGAGGGAGCCACTTGTGTTCTTGGGGCGATTTTGGATGGAGTGGTCAACCCTCTCCCGGAGTGGGAGAGGGATATTTATACCCCCAAGAAAATAGAGCCGTTTCCCGCAGTTGTTGACCTGCCCGGATGATCTGGACGCATACTCGGATGATCCGGGCAATGCCCGGATGATCCGGGAAGGTCAATATACAATGTGGTGAAGTAGATACCCGGATGTCCGGGGACGCAGCCGGATGATCCGGGCAATTCCCGGATGATCTGGATGGGTAGCCGAATGATCCGGCTAGTAGAATAAGTTCATGTGATGATTTTGTCGAGAAACCCGGATGATCCGGGCTGGAACCCGGATGATCCGGGCAACAAAAAAAAAGTAGAAGACCCGAAACTAAAACATGCATAACTTTTACATCCGGACTCTGATTTTGATGATCTTGGGCTCGTTTTGAAGCTATGGAAAAAGCCCAGGTCCTCACATAGATAACCACCCAAGATCAACAAAATTGGAGGATGCAAATTATGCAAAGGTTTTATCATGTATTTGGGTGACCTATTTGGCTTTGGATTTTCTTTGGTAGATGTAGAGGCATTTTGTATTTGTATTGGATAGGAACGAAATATGGCTATGTTGGAATATGATGTGAGGAAGTAGAAATAGAAGATGCTGACTTGAACAAATCTATCATTAATCCCTTTGATCCCCTCTTAATAGTGCGGGATCCCTATAACTCAAGAATCATAAAAGAACTTTCTCCTAGTTTATGTCAACCAATATATGCAATGACATTCAAAGTTCATTCACACATGCATATATTGTAGGGGAGTTTGCTCTATATACTATGGGTGTACTATCATCAAATGCTTGTGTAGTGTCTTGATGATAGTACAACCATCCCAAGTATACAATTTATCCTCAGATACATTACGGAGGTGTTTGGCAACAAAAATGGTAACGTAATCAGATCGCAGCGTTTTTAAGGAGGTGTAAAGAGTTATTTCTCAATTTGTTTGGTTTTGTCTAAGCACGCCGACGGCTGGCGAGCTGTGGTTGTCGATGCTCTTTTTTTTCTCGCACGCTTTGAGCGGCTGCGGGAACAGAAAAGGGGTCCCGATACAGCTGATTTGGGGCGTAATCTGATTACAGCCGTGGTCTAACAAAGACGATTTGACGGCAACTGATCCCGCTGTAATCAGATTACGTTACAATGTCGGTGATACCTCCTTAATGTAATTAGAACGGCAAAAACATCTTACATTAAAGTTAGAGACAGTACGCCTTGTCGGCCGTTCTTCTGTTTTAGAGCTTCTTCAAACTGATTGTAACAACATTATTCGTATTCAGTAGACCTCTCTTCGTCACAAAAACAAATTACACGGCTACGCAAACTTGACACCTAGTTTAGATGAAGGGGGAAATATCACATGCTTCCGAGGCTAGGTGATACCGTGATACAGGACAAAGTTCACACTCAATCCCTACAACTGCACAATCAACTTTTCCCCAAAATATCTACAGCCACTTCTTGCAAAACAAAAGGAAAAAAAAAGGAAAAAATACCCTATGGAACTTGGTCTAGGGGCACCACACTGAAAATATATAATTTGAAAATGTGGAAAAGATCAAACAGTTCTGAAACTACTTTATAACAAACATGGTCTATGTTATATTGACGTGTAAAGTTTCACAAAGAAATGACTTCCATGGTCTTCTATGCACTAAAAGAATGAAATCAGTTCCATGTAAAAAAATGAAGTTTTTGAAGTTGCAATTTTACTTTCTCCGCCAAGACCATGGAAGCCATTTCTTCACAGAAACTTCAACTCACCATTTTCACCACAACAAAGTTTCGGTATTGTTTGGTTTTTCTTATATTTTTTAGCTGGTGTGCCTAGTACCATATCCCAAAAAGCAACAGCCGCTTTAGCCATAACTTTGGCCGCATAAATCGCTAGCAGTAACTTTATTCCCACAAATGTGCTACCAAATAGCTCAACAAACCTTCTTCAGTCCATTCCCAACGTATGTGCCTAACATTTGTAGATGGTACTAGCAAAACGATGGGGTCATGACATCTGGTACTGTAGACAGGAGAATTGAAGAGAAAATTTTTAATCCACTAGAGCCTCCAGGGAAGTAGGATGTAGTGTAGTAAGCAAGAGCGAGGACCTGGAACAAAAGCAAGAGGGTCAGTTCTTAAACAGGAGGCTTCAGTGCGCCACAAACTATATCCAGAGCAAGTGCACACTGAGTTGTTCCCAGAGTTAGAAAAGCATCCTAGATTATGGATAAGGAAATCATTATGCCCCTGAATACACAAGGGGAGAAAACATTATAGTACTGGTCATTAAATCATAGTCCTGATTAAGCTTGTTATAGATGTGGAGAAAAATGAAATGGTGCTAGAATGAAGACAAGTCAAAGGGGGGGAAAGGGACACACCTGAAGGATCAAGAATATCACCGGCAGAAAATAGTCGTGATTCGTGAAGCACCATAGGGACATAAACTGTAGCAACATGAACCGACTGTAAATGGTAGCCTCTGAAACATAGAAATATGCAAATTTTTCACATCAGAAACCCCATGCATTTGAAAATTATGTAGCATGAAGATATTTCATTGCATCCTATTTACGAATCTGAGCAAATGCAGGCGCAATTTACTGCTTAGTATCAATACCTCGCCCCACGCCTATGTGCCTAAATGGTGTTTTAGATTTATCATGTAGGAATAGGAAAAGGTTGTAAATTTGTATTCTGGGCAAAATCCACTGAATAAATAATAAACGTTCATTGTTGCATTGGAGAAATAAGAATCACAAATTTCATGCATCAACAGAAACCAACTCCGCACACCAGCAGTTGCACTCAAAACAAAACCTATATACCTAAGAGTCATCCCCACTAACTTACTTATCTCAACATGCAAGCACGCCACCTCGCTATACCATACAATTATTAGTGGAATAAGCCCCACCACAACATGCAATCATGCATGGGAAAAGAACACCACAACATTCAACCATGCATGGGAAAATATTTTCTCAACTATACATAATCAAATATTATAGGTCATATGTATTATTTATTTTGGCTCTCATGTTATCAACCAAAAATTATATCAACCATTTCCCGCAGCAGAGCGCAGTCTAGTTCTACTAATCCACGTGCCTCCCCATGACTTTGACGAGAAAAAGGAAAATGTTTTAAGCCATATACAGGAATCAGGACACTACAACAGATTCCACACATCATTTGTATTACTTTCATGTATATCCAGAAAATGCAGCTTTTAAACTTCAGTATCTCTTACAACGGATTAGGTTTTCTGTATGTCATTAGCCAACACGAAGCTTCCAGACAAGGCCCTTGATTGATTATGACTGATCAGTACCAACAGCCTTTCTATAATCCAACAGTATTGGATTAAGCTCAGAAATCATTTTAGATAGAAGACATCCAGACCAGAATAACTGCAGAAGCTAGAAGCGCAGAAATCTAGAGTGAACTCAGGTATCTTCTCACATTGAGACAAATATTTTGTTTGTTGCCAGGTGGAAAAATAAAAGCAAGACTCCTTATGTTGCCCCTGGTATTAGGAGAACCCACATCCAAGAGGTGAGCTCACTGGAAATATCAAAGTCCATATTGCTATCACAAAGTTGCCAACTTCCACTACTCTACTTCTTTTGGCCAGATCAAGATACTTCAAACAAATACTTCATTGTCCTAAATGTTCTTATTTTCTCTTTTGAATCTCAAGTTTCGGATTCTTGCATTCATGAATTGCAGAAGACCAGGTTTGATGGCACTGAAATAAATATTTTACAAAGACTTCAAAGAGCATTTTCAGGTTGTGTACAAATGAAAACGATATGTAGGTTCAAAGACATTTTCCTTGAGACAATTCTTGAGTTAGAAACATCCTTAAGGTCTATATTTAACCTTCAAGAGCTGAACCAAAAGCAATAGCTTCAAGAGCTCAACAAGATAACTAGATTGGCTCCAGGTGAAAGGCAATTTAATTCAAAAATAAGCAATACTGTGTTTGAATAGGTTGACTGAAGGGAAGGCCTACTTGATCATGACGGTCACAACTCAGTGATAGCTTACCAATTGCATACTTCATTCTGGCATGGTGGCAAGTAGAGACTTCTAAATCTATGGACAAAATGTTGTGCCAAACCCAGGACCGGATAGTAGTTGCTACACAGTTTTCAGTGAAATCTGCATGCAGGGTCTAGTGCATCTGTTTGTGTAGGACTAATTTTACAAACATGATTCCGCATACAAACAGACCGCTGCATAATGATGCTTAGTTACCTTACTAGTTAACTTCATCACCGTCACAGGTGAGTACCAAATACACTGAATAACTACAGATCTCAGATCAATTGTAATGCCAAACCGTATGCCTCTAACTATACATATATTATTTACAGGACTTCAGAAAGAACAAGTATATTCCAGATTACACTCTCTAGGTAAACTGGTAAAGGTATAAATATTGTATTGAAAAGACATCATTTCATTAATACAAGAATTGCTGTTATACAGTGACAGATGTGTTAGTCCTTAACACTCATTCATTAAGAATGGCAAGCATTAGAATTTCTTAACTTCAATGCTTATATTTTAGTTCAGATACATACCTTAAGGCTAGGCCAATCCCAAATATACAAGAGCAGGCTTTCCTGCCACATCATAAACAGCTTCTTGCAACTTGGGAAGTAGCATGAGGTAAAAAACCATAATGATGGTTTCAAACTGATCTGGATCGACTTTGGTTTTCCTTTGGGATCGGTGTGCAGTTCCATTTCTCACAAAATCAAGCAATAACTCCACCAGCTTAAGCTTCTGTTCGCGTTCAGTCCACGGAGTTGTTGGATTATTATGCTCATCCGTCGGGCGCTTCAGGTCATAGCTACCCGGAATGAAGTCAAAAGTTTCCTTAAGTACATTGTTCTGCGGCACCTTGCTCTTCCATTGGAGCACCCATGGCAATTGAAGCAACTTCTCGAGTATGAGCTCCTTCTGAAAAGTGCCCACTTTGTATTTGACATACTCATAGAGTCGAGTATATCGATCTGATCTTTGATGGCGAAGTAAGAGTGCTGGGCTTATTTGGTAGAGAAGATCTTTTTGTTGTGTACTCATCAAATTAATCAAATCCTGCATATCTTCAGGAATTTGATACCCATCAAAATAACCTCTGATGACATTAACAATGCAAGTATACATTTGTCTTCGAGCTTGATAAGTCTTTTCAATGATTTTCACATGTCGGAACTTGGCCTCTCCTTTATTTGTCACGACGACATTATTAGCATCAAAGTTGTCTAAGCACTTATCTTGATCCAGAATTCCCTGCGCTCTGTGTATCAGAGAAGAGATAAACAACCGTGTTGCATCAGTAGCGAACCAATAAGTGGAGGTTGCCCTAATTGCCTCCCCAATCAGTTCATAGGACTTATTCTGGCGAGAGATCCTGGATGATACTTTAACCAGCACTTCATTTTTAAGTCGATACTGTTGGACTGACAAAACTGTACCAGAAACATCCACACCCATGCCCTCATCAACATAACGCTCATAGGCGTACCAGTCATGGGCTGCATAGAAACTAAAAAGCGACAAAAATCAAATGAGACCAATGGGCCGCATGGAAATTAATAAGCAACAAAAACATGTAAGCCCGACATTATCTAAACATAGACAAAATATCCTCTAGCAAAATAGAATACCTTCAGTATGATGGTCAGCAAGAAGATTGAACGCCATTTCAGAAGGTATCCGACAATCTCTCTGGCAAACAAAGTACAAGAGTTAGTGTGGTAATGGCATAGAACCTATGGATAGAAAACGATGCTGAGTAGTAAAGGATAATCTAAAAAGATGAAGGAGGGTCCCGGAAGGAAGACCAGGCCATATTCAGTTACTAGTGCTAGTTGCAAG
>NC_041381.1:358879419-358931176 GCF_002162155.2 Triticum dicoccoides | reverse complement strand
CCGTAGGTGGCATCAGTCCAGCGAGATGGCGTAAAGACAGAAACCACGGCGTAAAAAAGGTTAACGGATTGGGACTGACCTCGAAGATCTTCCGGAGGCCGTAGATCTTGCGCGCCCAAGAGTACCCCGAGTGGGGGTGGGGGTGGGGGGGGGGGAGAGAGCTCGCCGTCAAGCGTCGGCTGATAGCGTTTCGCGTCTTCGTTGGGGAAGATGGGGGCGACTCGCCGTCAAGCGTCGCCGTCAAGCGCCGCCGTCGGTTGCTTAGGGTTTTACGGCTTGCGCCGGCGTTGGTGGCTAGGGTTTTACGGCTTGCGTCGGGGAAGAAGGCAAGGAAAGGCACACTTTTCTCTTTGTTATATCGCCCCTCACGCCCGCCCACGAATTTGGGTTCGGCCCTCCACCATATAGCTCGCCAAACAGGGCGTGCTAACTGGCCGGCCCGGTAGCACGTAAGAACGGCACGGCACGGGCTAAACGGGCCAGGCCCGGCACGCGGCACGCCATGGGCCATGCCTGGGCCTGGAAGCTGGGCATGCGGGCCGGCACGGCATGGCCCGTTTAATTTTTAAATTTTTTTTCAGAATCTTTTATATATGCATGACCTAAATTATAGTCCAATAGCCCTAAAATACAACCCAATAGGCTAAAAATAGGTTGCTCGGCATGCTAACCGTGCCTGGGGCAAGGAGCAGCGCCCGTGGGCCGGCCCGGCTATTAAACGTGCCACAGCGGGCCGTGTCGGGCCAGGCACATTTAGCACGGGTCGGGCCGGCCCGTTTGGCCAGGTCTGCTCCACCATGTCGTTCTAATAATGGGCCACACCATTCCACTCGTGTGCGAAAAGGAGGCTACTCAACCTCGGTCGACCGATCCAGCGCCGGATGGGTCAACCTGTGAAGTGAGACTAGAAACTCGAGTAGAATTGCCATATTTTTTCGTGAAGTGGGTTATCTTTTTTATGTATACACATAACAAACATGTCGTGAGTTACAAAGGGTGAAAAATATATATCACACACCTCTATACCAATAAGTATGGTTCAAAGTCCCTTCCCCGCTGGTCCATGTCCTAACTTATGCATCCAAACATGGTTGATTCCAATGAGACCATCCATGGTACCCCCGCTGACTCTGACTTTGTAATGTTGTGAACTTGTTTTGGGGAGGGTGGGTCCTCCATGTGTCAACGCATGCATCCTTATGGTCTGATAATCAGCCTCATGCGTGTCATGGCAGTGACAAAGTTCCTCTCCTGCTTTTTGCCTCTTTGTGAATTTATCATAATGTCAGATTCATCTCACGGAGGCACGATGTTGAGGTGTAAGGAAATAAGTCAATTTCAGGACCACGCACCTCCGGGCAATGGGAATCAAAGGTGGAGGTAGGTTACTGATACGTCCATTTTGCATCATGTTTTCTTACTGTTATTTATGATGTTTTTATCCATAATAATGCTTTTTAAGTAATTCTAATGCCTTTTCTCTCATAATATGTAAGGTATACACAAAGTGGGAGAATTCTGGCAGCTGGAAATCTAGACCTGGAAAAGTTATGTCAGGCCACCTATTCTGCACAACTCCAAACAAGCTGAAACTTCATGAGGAATTTGTATGAAATATTTGAGGAATATTGGAGCAAATAACTACCAGAGGGGGCCCACCAGGTGAGCACAACCCACCTGGGCGCGCCAGGGAGCCCAGTCGTTCCCTGGTGGGTTGTGCTCACCCAGGCCCACCTCCGGTGCCCATTCTGGTATATAGGTCATTTTGACCTAGAAAAAATAAAGAGAAGACTTTCGGGACGGAGCGTCGCCGTCTCAAGGCGGAACTTGGGCAGGAGCACTTTTGCCCTCCGGCGGAGCGATTCCGCCGGGGGAACTTCCCTCCCGGATGGGGAAATCATCATCATCACCACCACCAACAACTCTCCCATCTTGGGGAGGGCAATCTTCATCAACATCTTCAACAACACCATCTCATCTCAAACCCTAGTTCATCTCTTGTGTTCAATCTTGTTACCGAAACTATAGATTGGTGCTTGAGGGTGACTAGTAGTGTTAATTACATCTTCTAGTTGATTACTATATGGTTTATTAGGTGGAAGATTATATGTTCAGATCCAATATGCTATTCAACACTCCTCTGATCATGAGCATGATTATCATTTGTGAGTAGTTACTTTTGTTCTTGAGGTCACGGGAGAAATCATGTTGCAAGTAATCATGTGAACTTGATATGTGTTCGATATTTTGATAATATGTATGTTGTGATTCCCTTAGTGGTGTCATGTGAACGTCGACTACATGAGACCTCACCATATTTGGGCCTAAGGGAATGCATTATGGAGTAGCAATTAGATGATGGGTTGCGAGAGTGACAGAAGCTTAAACCCCAATTTATGCAATATTCCGTAAGGGACCGATTGGATCCAAAAGTTTACTGTTATGGTCAGAATTTATTCTTAATACTTTTCTCGTAGGTGCGGATGTGTAGGATCGAAAGTATGTCTAGCGGGGTGATTAGACTATTTGACCAAATAAAAACCTAGCCTTTTCCTAATTTTAAGTTTTGGCAGATTTTAGGAACTTAGCACAAGTCAAGCAATCAACCTACACATGCAAATCTAAGAGTATAGCAGCGGAATGTAAATCATTGCATATGAAGGTAAAGGGAGGAGTTTGGGGGCAGCAAACGCAATGTAGACTCAGAGATTTTTTCCGTGGTTCCGATAGGTGGTGCTATCGTACATCCACGTTGATGGAGACTTCAACCCAAGGGTAACGGCTGCGCGAGTCCACGGAGGGCTCCACCCACGAAGGGTTCATGAAGAAACAACCTTGTCTATCCCACCATGGGCATCGCCCACGAAGGACTTGCCTCACTAGGGTAGATCTTCACAAAGTGGGCGATCTCCTTGCTCGTACAAACTCCTTGGTTCAACTCCAGAATCTTGATGGAGGCTCCCAAGTGACACCTAACCAATATAGGAGACACCACCCTCCAAAAGGTAATAGATGGTGTGTTGATGATGAACTCCTTGTTCTTGTGCTTCAAATGATAGTCTCCCCAACACTCTACTCTCTCTCTTACGGATTTGCATTTGGCGGAAAGATGATTTGAGTGGAAAGCAACTTGGGAAGGCTAGAGATCAAGATTCTTGTGGTTGGATTGGAATATCTTGGTCTCAACACATGAGTAGGTGGTTCTCTCTCAGAAAATGAATGATGAAAGTGTAGGCACGTTCTGATGGCTCTCTCCACGAATGAAGAGTGGGTGGAGGGGTATATATAGCCTCCACACAAAATCTAACCGTTACACACAATTTACCAAACTCGATGAGATCGAATCATGAAACTCGGTCACACTGATTTAGTTCAAAATGTGAACGTTAGGCTTTTCGGTGGGACTGACATGTCAACTCGGTGGGACCGATTTCATTAGGGTTGGAGCATAACGTAATCTTGGTGAGACCGATCACATAAACTCGGTAAGACCGATTTCTGTAATAGGCAAACAGAGAGTTGGTCAGGCAAACTCGATGGGACCGAATCGCTCATTTCGGTGAGACCAAAACGTTACAAATGGAAAACAGAGAGTTTGCATTGCGAACTCGGTGGGACCGATCGCTCATCTCGGTTAGACCAAAAGGTTACTTAGGAAAACAAAGAGTTTGCAATCCCATCTCGGTGAGACCGAGATCCCTATCAGTGAGACTGAACTGATTAGGGTTTCTGGCTATGGCTATGTCAAATGAACTCGGCGGCGCCGGATAGATCAAATCGGTGGGGCCGAGTTTGACTTTTGGTTGGGACATATGTGGAAATGAGAAAGTGGTTGAGGGCTTTTGGAGCATATCACTAAGCATTTTGAGCAAGCAAGCCATTAAGCAACACCTCATCCCCTTTTGATAGTATTGGCTTTTCCTATGGACTCAATGTGATCTTGGATCACTAAAATGAGAATGTAGAGTCTCGAGCTTGAGTCAATATGTGTCCTTAGCATTTTGAGGGGTCCACATTCCTAGTCCATGCCATGCCAATCATTGAACTTTGTGAAATGATCATCTTGAAAGAGCATCAGTTCAATGAGCTATATGTTGTTAGGAATTACCAAACCATCCAGGGATAGTTGCACTTTTAGGATGCTTGCGGGAGGGTTAATCATAAGTAGGAGGTTTGTTCAAGTAATAACAACACCTAAGCACCGGTCCACCCACATATCAAATTATCAAAGTAGCGAACACAAATCGAACCAACAAATGAAAGTGACTAGATGAAATTCCCGTGTACCCTCAAGAACGCTTTACTTATCATAAGAGACCGTTTTGGCCTGTCCTTTGCCTCAAAAGGATTGGGCTACCTTGCTACACTTTTGTTACTACTATCGTTTCTTGCTTGTTATAAATTATTTTGCTATCAAACTACTCCGCTACTTACAATTTCAGCACTTGCAGACATTACCTTGCTGAAAACCACTTGTCATTTCCTTCTGCTCCTCATTGGGTTCGACACTCTTACTTATCGAAAAGAGCTACAATTGATCCCCTATACTTGTGGGTCATCAAGGCTATTTTCTAGCGCCGTTGGCGGGGAGTGAAGCACCTTTGGTAAGTGGAATTTGGTAAGGGAACATTTATATAGTGTGCTGAAATTTATTGTCACTTGTTACTATAGAAAACAATCCTTTGAGGGGTTTGTTTGGGGTATCTTCACCTCGACCGGAACCACAATTAGCTACCCCTCAACCTACTGCACCTACTGAAAATATTGAATATGAAATTCCTACGGGTATGATAGAACAACTGCTAGCTAATCCCTATGCAGGAGATGGAACTGAACATCCCGATATGCACTTGATATATGTAGAACAAATTTGTGGATTGTTCAAGCTTGCAGGTTTACCCAGGGATGAAGTTATGAAAAAGGTTTTTCCTTTATCTTTGAAGGGCAAAGCATTAGCATGGTATAGGCTATGCGATGATATTGGATCTTGGAATTGGAATCGTCTGAAATTGGAGTTCCACCAAAAAATTTATCCTATGCATCTAGTTCATCGTGATCGGAATTATATATATAATTTTTGTAAGTGCATCTAGTGCCCCTTAGTGATTTTGGTGTATTGAAGACTTTTAGGTTAAGGGACTAATGTGTTTGTGAGTGTACACAAGTCTACAAGTCTATGAGGAGTTTGATATTTACAGAGAAAGTCGACCCCTAAAAATGAATGTCTTCGACTGAAGACTTTGGAACTCTGAAGACTTTCTGAAGACTTTGAAAGTGAAGAAATTGGTGTGACCTTGAAGACTTGGATTACATGTGAGGAACATGGAGCGTGAAGACTTTTGTTTTTGTAGCTTCATTTTCTCTTTCTTGAGTCATAGGAAACATCGTAGTGTTAAAGGGGGTCGAGGAAATACTAAGGAAAATTTCCAAGTGATGCTCAACTCAAAATCCTATACCTACCAATCCCTTCGAGTGAAGCCATTGGAAATCTCATACAGTTCAGTAAGTTTCTTCAGTAATAGAGACAAAGTTCTTCTGGTCTCTGAGTAATTTGTTCTGACTGAGGAGTTAGGAATTCGCTAGTGCGGATTGCCTACAAGTGAGGAACATGATAGCCCTGAGGAATTTGATAGTCAAATTTCCGACCGTTGTTGTGCTATGTGCCAGCTGTCCCAAAATATCTTATCCACCTAACAGTCATATCATTGAAGGGCATTTATGTCTTATCATGTTGGGCTGCTCCCTAGGCTATAAATAGCCGCCCCCTACAACCACTAGCTGGTTGGCTGCTCCGAGAGAAACTGACACTTGTCATTTGAGAGCATCCCATCCTCCAAGGACTTTGAGCAAAAATCATCAGGTGAGGAAGCCCAAACCCAAAGTGATTGAGCATCACTGAAGAGATTGATCATGCGTGGATCCGATGCTTGTTACCTTTGAAGACTGTGCATCTTCCAGACGGTTAGGCGTCAGGTCTGAGCATCCAAGAGGAAATTGTGGATCGCCGAGTGACCGAGTTTGTGAAGGTTTGGAAGTCACCTGAAGACTTATGAGTGATTTGTGTGACCTTAGCTCAAGGAGAATATGGTGAGGACTGTGTGTCCTCAGGTTTAAATACCCAGCCGCTCCAACCAGACGTACAACTGTCACAACAGTTGGAACTGGTCTACCAAATCATTGTCTTCACCAAGCCAACTGGTTCTATTTCCTCAACTCTTTCATTTCCTCATTACTGTGTTGTGTACTTGTTTTATATTCATGCCCCAATCATGAGCTCTCAAGAGAAATTGTTATCCAGAATTTTTATGCTCGGCTTTCTCGTAATGATCAAACCATGCTTGATACTTCTTGTGCTAGTTCTTTTATGAAGAAGACTATTGAATTCCGGTGGGATCTTTTGGAAAGAATTAAATGCAACTCTGAAGATTGGGAACTCGACGAAGGTAAAGAGTCAGGTATTAAGCTTAAGTATGATTGTGTTAAATCTTTTATGAATACTGATGCTTTTCAAAAGTTTAGCACTAAATATGGACTTGACTCTGAGATAGTAGCCTCCTTTTGTGAACCATTTGCTACTCATGTTGATCTCCCTAAAGAGAAGTGGTTTAAATATCACCCACCTATTAAAGAAGAAATCAAAGAGCCGGTGCCAGTTAAAGAAGAAACTATACTTTATAATGTTGATCCAGTTGTTCCTTCTGCTTATATTGAGAAACCACCTTTCCCTGTTAGGATAAAGGAACATGCTAAAGTTTCAACTGTGGTTAACAAAAGCTATATTAGAACACCTAAACCCGATGAACAAATTAAAGTAGAACCTAGTATTGCTATGGTTAAAGATCTCTTGTAAGAAGATATGGATGGGCATGTTATTTATTTCTGTCGAGGAGCTGCTAGAATTGCCAAACCTGATAAAAAGGATAAACATAGACCTTTTGTTGGCATGCCCGCCATCTCAGTTAAAATAGGAGATCACCGTTATCATGGTTTATGTGACATAGGTGCTAGTGCGAGTGCTATTCCTTACACCTTATATCAAGAAATTATGAATGACATAGCACCTGCAGAGATAGAAGACATAGATGTTACTATTAAACTTGCTAATAGAGACACTATATCACCAATTGGGATTGTTAGATATGTTGAAGTCTTGTGTGGGAAAATAAAATACCCTACTGATTTTCTTGTTTTTGGTTCCCCACAAGATGACTTTGTCCCATTATCTTTGGTAGACCTTTCTTGAACACCGTTAATGCTATAGATTGTGAGAAACAAACTGTCGGTGTTGGTTTTGGTGATGAATCTCATGAGTTTAAATTTTTCCAAGTTTAGTAGAAAACTTCATGAAAAAGAATTGCCTAGTAAAGATGAATTAATTGGTCTTGCTTCTATTGTTGTGCCTCCTACTGATCCACTAGAACAATATTTGCTAAACCATGAAAATGATTTACATATGCATGAAAGAAATGAAATAGATAAGATTTTCTTTGAACAACGTCCTCTACTTAAACATAATTTGCCTATTGAAACTCTAGGAGGTCCTCCTCCACCTAAAGGTGATCCTGTGTTTGAATTTAAACAATTGCCAGAAACTTTGAAATTTGCTCATGTTATTATTAGTACTAACCTTTCAGAACATGAAGAAGAAAGATTATTGAAAGTTCTAAGGAAGCACCGAGCTACTATTGGATATACTCTTGATGATTTAAAGGGCATTAGTCCCACTCTATGTCAGCACAAAATTAATATGGAACCTGATGCTAAACCTGTTGTTGACCACCAACGCCGGTTAAACCTGAAGATGAAAGAAGTGGTAAGAACGGAAATACTAAAACTTCTCGAAGCAGGTATAATCTATCCTATAGCTGATAGTAGATGGGTAAGTCCTGTTCATTGTGTCCCTAAGAAAGGAGGTATAACTGTTGTTCCTAATGATAAGAATGAACTTATTCCACAAAGAATTGTTACAGGCTATAGAATGGTAATTGATTTTAGAAAATTAAACAAAGCAACTAGAAAAGATCATTACCCTCTACCTTTTATTGATCAAATGCTTGAAAGATTATCTAAGCGCACACATTTTTGCTTCCTTGATGGTCTGGTTTTTCACAAATACCTGTTTCTCAACCTGATCAAGAAAATACCACTTTTACTTGTCCCTTTGGAACTTATGCTTATGGACGTATGCCTTTTGGTTTATGCAATGCACCTGCTACCTTTCAAAGGTGTATGACTGCTATATTCTATGACTTTTGTGAAACGATTGTTGAGGTTTTCATGGATGATTTCTCTATTTATGGGAAATCTTTTGATGATTGTTTAAGCAATCTTGATCGAGTTTTGCAGAGATGTGAAATAAATATCTTGTCTTGAATTGGGAGAAGTGCCACTTTATGGTTAATGAAGGCATTGTCTTGGGTCATAAAATTTCTGAAAGAGGCATTGAAGTGGACAAAGCTAAGGTTGACGCAATTGAGAAAATGCCATGTCCTAAATATATAAAAGGTATTCGTAGTTTCTTAGGTCATGTTGGTTTCTATAGGAGATCTATCAAAGAATTTTCTAAAATTTCTAGGCCTCTTACGAGTCTTTTGCAAAAGGATATTCCTTTTGTTTTTTATAATGATTGTTTAGAAGCCTTTGAAACACTCAAGAGAGCCTTAATTGCTGCACCTATTATTCAACCACCTGATTGGAACTTGCCTTTTGAAATTATGTGTGATGCTAGTGATTATGGTGTTGGTGCTGTTCTAGGACAAAGAGTTGATAAGAAATTGAATGTTATTCATTATGCTAGTAAGACTCTAGATAGTGCTGTACGAAACTATGCTACTAGTGAAAAAGAATTCTTAGCGGTGGTGTTTGTTTGTGATAAATTTAGACCTTATATTGTTGATTCAAAAGTAACTATTCACACAGACCATGCCGCTATTAAATATCTTATGGAAAAGAAAGATGCTAAACCTAGACTTATTCGATGGGTTCTCTTGTTATAAGAATTTGGTTTACATATCATTGATAGAAAAGGAGCTGAGAACCCAATAGTTGATAATTTATCTAGGCTTGAAAATGTGCCTGATGACCCACTACCTATTAATGATAGTTTTCTTGACGAGCAGTTAGCTGCAATAAATGTTGCTCATAGTACTCCTTGGTATGCTGACTGTGCTAATTACATTGTTGCTAAATATTTACCACCTAGCTTTACAAGCCAACAAAAGAAAAAATTCTTCTATGATTTAAGACATTACTTTTGGGATGACCCACATCTTTATAAAGAAGGAGTAGATGATATTATTAGAAGTTGTGTACCTGAGCATGAACAGGGACAAATCCTATGGAAATGTCACTCCGAAGCTTACGGAGGGCATCATGCTGGAGATGGAACTGGTCACAAGGTATTGCAGTCTGGTTTTTATTGGCCTACTCTCTTCAAGGAGGCATGTAAGTTCGTCTAATCTTGTGATGAATGTCAAAGAATAGGTAATATCGTTAAGCGTCAAGAAATGCCTATGAAATTTTCACTTGTTGTTGAACCATTTGATGTTTGGGGATTTGATTACATGGGACCTTTTCCTTCCTCTAATGGGTATACACATATTTTGGTTGCTGTTGATTATGTTATTAAATGGGTAGAAGCTATTCCAACCAGTAGTGCTGATCACAACACCTCTATTAAAATGCTTAAGGAAGTTATTTCCCCAAGGTTTTGTGTCCCTAGATATTTAATGACTGATGGTGGTTCACACTTTATTCATGGTGATTTCCGTAAAATGTTTGCCAAGTATGATGTTAACCATAGAATTGCATCACCTTATCATCTTCAGTCTAGTGGTCAAGTTGAACTTAGCAATAGAGAAATAAAATTAATTTTGCAAAAGACTGTCAATAGGTCCAGGAAGAATTGGTATAAGAAATTAGATGATGCACTTTGGGCTTATAGAACAGCATATAAAAATCCTATGGGTATGTCTCCTTATAAAATGGTTTATGGAAAAGTTTGTCATTTGCCTCTTGAGTTAGAACATAAAGCATATTGGGCCATCAAAGAGCTCAACTATGATTTCAAACTTGTTGGTTAAAAGAGGTTATTTGATATTAGCTCATTAGATGAATGGAGGACCCAAGCTTATGAAAATGCAAAATTATTCAAAGAAAAAGTTAAAAGTGGCATGACAAAAGAATCCAAAAGCGTGAGTTCAAAGTCGGAGAATATGTTCTTTTGTACAACTCTCATTTCAGATTCTTTGCAGGAAAACTCCTCTCAAAATTAGAAGGCCCCTACGTTATCGAGGAGGTTTATCGGTCTGGAGCCATCAAAATAAATAATGCCGAAGGTACTAACCCGAAGGTTGTCAATGGGCAACGAATAAAACATTATATCTCAGGTACGCCCATTAATGTTGAAAGTAATATTATCCAAACTTTGACACTGGAAGAACACATAAAAGAGTCCTTCCGAAACACTCCAGAATCGTGAAAGTAAGGAGGTACGTGACATGGTAAGTAAACGGACTCCAAAAAATCCGCAAAAATATGTTTTCTTAGTTTTGGAATATTTAGAAAATTAGGAAAATAAGAAACTTCTAGGAAGCGTACCCTGGTGGGCACAAGACACCAGGGCGCGCCAGGCTTGCCTGGCGCACCCAGGTGGGTTGTGCCCACCTGGGACACCTTTCGGACTCCGTTTTTCTACAGCTTGCTTGTTTCCCAAGATAAAAAATATATATATACTCCCCGAACCTGTTGATCACTGTATCGCGGAGAAATCCTTTGTTCTCTTTTCTTGATGTTTTCGGTCAAATTTATCAAGCCAGGCATCATGTCTTCCTCCTCCTCCAATAACATGGAAGAAGATGCTTGGTTGATGAAGATCGAGCTGAAGAGGGAGGAGCCCATGGACGCCGTCAAGGGAGACAAGGGCGAGAAGGATATCATAGATCCACCCTCGGTGGCAGAACAAGCACTGCCGACAAAGGAAGAAGAAGAAGATATCCTTAAGCCTTATCTTACTCACCTTGCTCCTATTGAGATTGAAGCCTTTGGCATCATTGAAATAGTTCGCATACAGAATAAGTATCTCACTCGCGAAAATATTATGCATCAAGAGCATATCATCCACCTCCGAAGAGTCATCCGTCGATTGGAGAATCTCTTGATCCTTAAGGATAGGATCACTTCATCACCACCATCATCTTCTTCACCACCAAAAGAGAATTGAGTATCGGTATGGGCACTCCCCTTGGCTTCCGCCAAGCTTGGCGGAGGTGCCCCGGTATCGTATCATCCCACTATCCTTTTGCATTTACTTATTTTAGTTTGATCTTTTGCTTTAGATGAATAAAAGTTTAGTTTGATCCTTTCTTCTTTGAGAGTTTACTTAGTGATCTATCCTTGTAATCGTGTGCAAGTTATATAATAAAGTTTAGTTTGAGTTTTTGCTTTCTTTACTTTCATGTTGCAAATAAAAGAAAAGAAATAAGGAAGAGAAAAAAGAGAAAGGAAATAAATAAAAGAAAGGAAGTAAATCAAGAATATCATATACTAATCTTATGGTAGGTGATGACACCACATAAGGAAAAGTATAAGTAGAAAATTTTATTAGAGCTTGATAAACATAGCATTAGTCAATGATGCAACTCATGAAAGAATTAATAAGGGAAGAGAAGATTCACATATAAATATACTATCCTAGAAAACTTTTGTGATTGTGAGCCCTCATCAAAATATTATATGCCAAAGTTGTTGACGTTGGACAAGGAAGACAACTTAATGGTTTATGTTTGTTTATATTCACATTGAAGTCATATTGTCATGGATCCTTCAACATGTGGTGCTTGCCCCCTATCTTTGCTAGCCAAAAATTCCGCACTAAGTAGAGATACTACTTGTGTCGTGGAATTGTCACGGCAGATGTCCTAGTGTGAGGACTTAGTCGTGAGGCCAACACATCTATGTGGTAGCTTGAGAGGAGTTGATCGGAATTGAGAGACGCAACACAAGACGAGGATTTAGACAGCTTCGGGCCCCGGGAAACATCATCCGGTAACAACCCTACATGTTGTTTGTGGCTAGGTCTCATTATGCTCCTGAGGGAGTCACCGTATCTCCGGCTCTCCTAGTTGTGTCTAGACTTAACCATTATTCAACTCACCCCTCTTGGGGTGCCCTGCCCCTCCTTATATAAGTTGGAGGGGCGGGTTACATGTAGAGTCCAACTCAGATTAAGGCTTAAACTATTCTGACTTCTCATCATGGGCTTCTCTCCATGGGCTTCTTAACGTCTTGGGCTTCTTACAATCCGGCTTACAATATGGCTTACAGTCTAGCTTACAATCTGGCTTACGATATGGCTTACAATCTGACTTACAATCTGGCTTAACATCTGCCGGCTTACCATCTGGCTTAACATCTGCCGGCTTAACATCTGTCTTAACATCTGCCGGCTTAACATCTTAAATATCTGGCTTAAACATCTGCCAGCTTACAATCTGCCGGCTTACTAATGAAACACCAAGTCCCAGTCGGGTCATATCTTCGGCCGGGTCATACCACAAGGTATATCCCCGACGTTAGCCCTAGTTTAATTTGGATTTATCCATGTTAAACTGATCCTGTAAACAAAACACAAGAACAATTTTAACAGGTTATGCTCCGGGATAAATATTCTTGTAGGCCGGCACCTGAACATCCTTAAGTCCCTGTCATTTCCTTCTTCTGGAAAATCCGGGTCAATAGGCCAGCTTCATACTCAATTTGCTGACGCTGGTTTCTTACAGAGAAAAATTGTGAAGAATAATTCATTTGACTCAGCTCCCAATGCTTAAAAATATTGGTCTTGAAATACTCATCTGATCTTTAGTTGGCTTGAAAATGTAGATCTTGCCAATTTATGATTACCAAAATTGCCGGGTTATAAAAACTAAGAATTTGAAGATGTTCCTCCTTTATATGCATATTACATGTAGCCCCCAAGTCTTAAGAGGAGAACGTAGTGATAGCTTAAGACTTGTTTCAATATAAATGTTGTAACCTTGAAGAAATCCAGATTTTTCATCTCAGTCACTAGTCAAAACTGAATATTCCACATATGTAGCCCCCAAGTGTCGGGTTGTTATGCTTGCAGCAACCTGGGACTTGTAATTGCCTTATGCTCATAAAAACTTCAACCAGTGTAACCCCCAAGGGCCGGGTCATTATGCAGTAATGAGCAGAGACTTTGTAAATATGATCATGTAGACTTGAACAACAACGTGTAGTCCCCAAGGGCCGGCTTAGTAAGATAATATTGAGCTGGGACTTTATATATACTTCTTTGAAAATAACATCATATGATGTAACCCCACCATCATAGGGCTTGAACCCACGTCCACAAAGTTAAGAGCTTTGTGCTTTACCAACTGAGCAGTGGATCCTTCAATATAATGGATTAAGACTTGTGTACCTTGAATTGTTTACAGGAGCAACTAGTAGCCCCCAATGGGCCGACTCATTATGATGTGATGAGTCGGGTCTTCAATATGGCAAGAAAAAATGACTTTGCATTAGCCCCAAGTGCCATGGTGCATGCTAGAAGTGACATGGGACTTGCATATTTGATGTAATCTCAACTTGAATAATGTAGCCCCCAAGTGCCGGGTCATAAGCCTGCAGTGACTCGGGGCTATTCCTTTCATTGTAGAATAAATCATATCCATTGAAAATAATAGCCATTGCACTAAAGCGACTTTGAAAACCTTTAAACATAATATTGGTTATTGATAACCATTATAAAAATCCAGACATGTTGGCTATTAAAGATTTGAATAATATAACCTGGTTTGAAAATCGATTCCTGCAATATAAACCAATATATCTATACATATGTGATGCATGTTATGATGATGTAATGATGATGCAATATATGATGCAATGTATGATGATGTATGTGCATGATGACAGAATACTTCAATGAAACTAGCCTGAGCCACTGGATTGTTCGTGCGTTCCGTGAGCCTGACTCACAGTACCCAATCAACATTTGAACCCAGATAAAGTCAGGGCTTGCTTAAAGACCTTATCAGGAGTACGCGGGGTCTGAGTAACAACATACATCATGGGCCGATTTATCCAAGTTTCAAGGAAGGTGGCTTATGAAGCCTGGATCTATCCTGACTATCTGTAAGCCGTGCTCTCGCATGACAAACCGCCGTTTGAACCTTAACAAGCTCAGATCTTGGTCGAATACGAGTAAAGATTGATCGTTAAGAGTTCGATGGGTCAATCGGGATTACCCAATGGAGTTGAAGCAGCTGGCTACAGGTAGGATGACCCGGAAAGGTTATGTTCTCTTTGGTTAAATACACCTATGTTTGAACAAACCTGGTCAAGAGGGTAGTAACGCTATGTTCTCTTTGGTTGAATACGCCTATGTTTGAACAGGAAGCCCCCAAGTGACATACTGACGAGTGTGGCATTGAGCCGATGAAGAGGGTAGTAATGCTATGATTCGAATACGATCAAGAAGCCCCCAAGTGACCATAATTGTGGCATTGCACCGGATCAAAAGGGTAGTAACATTATGTTCTCTTTGGTGAATATACCTATGTTTGAACAGGAAGCCCCCAAGTGATATACTGTCGAGTTGTGCTCATCGGGTACCTATGTTTGAGTTGTGCTGTGCATTAAACTCTCTTTGGTCCCTGTAACTAGGGCATCAAGCCTCCAAGTTATTTGTAATAAGGCGTGTAAGCCGGATCGGATAATCATGTTTGAACTGTGCATCATGGCAAAAATTCTCTTTGGCAACCTTTAATTTTTTCTGAGAACTCGCACTTTGCGAGAGATAATATTCTTGAGCCGGAATTTTAAACCGGATTTGAGAGCTTCAGAGCTTTGTGGGAGAACAAATTTCCCTTGAACCGGATTTTAAACCGGAATCTTCATTTTGAGCCGGAAATTTTCTGACGACCCTTAAATTTTCATCAATACAACAATAGCCTCCGGGACCGGGTTATCTTTCCCTTCAATGACCCGGGGTCATGAATTGGCTGAGTCATGTCATTGTAGCCCCCAAGTCTTAAGACTACTCGAGGAGTTGGCTTGAGACTCTCCATGCTTGACCATGATATGACCAGTGGATTGCTGAAATATGTTGAATCTCGGTGGGTTATAATTGATCATGTCCAATGACCCGTCTGGTGCAGGCAAGGGCCATAGCTTGATGGCCTATTTTGAATGGTTCTGCATAAGAATTTGCACAAACGAGAGTAATTGTTCTCAAAGAAAAAATAAAAAATGTATCAATAAAAAGTGATTGGACAGCTTTCACCTGATTTGTCTGGATGGAAGATGAGCCGTATATAGTGTCCAAAGATCACCTCCAGTAATTTCAACTGTGAGTTAGCCACTCTCTCATGACTGCGGTGGAGGTGACAGCTTAAAGCACGGAACCGGGCGGCTAAGAAAGGATCCTTTGGGTCATGTTTTTTTACTGAACCCCCAAGACCGCCCAAGCAGTAGTCAATGCAGCAGGAAACCAGCAAGGCCAAATCAGCGAGTGGGCAAAAAGGCTGAGCAGGAATGACATGGGCAGGTGAAAGCGAAACGAGGGAAAACTGGCTGGTGACTCAAGGCGCGGCCGCAACGACTATGGACGGTGAAGGTGATAGCGAGGCACGGCCGGCTCGATGATGTGGCTCCCAGCAGCTGAGGCGATGGCGAGGCGCGGCCGACTCCCAGATGTAACTCCCGGTGGCTCAGAGTCGGACGGTGGTTCTCCAGTGAGGCACGGCGGGTTAGGCAAGCGACGACGGCTCATGGAGGCGTCTTGACGACCCGGAGGCTGCGATGATAGGAGGAGCAGGGTGAGCAAGGGAGGTGATGACTCAGCGTGCAGCGCAGTGGAGCTGGGTCTGAGGCGACTTGAAGCAAGGGTGCATGTTCGGCTAATTCAAGGCCAATGTAAACTGGTGGATAAGTAACCCGGCGAAAGGCGGTGGCTCGGAATGAGACAACAACCGGGGAGGCAGGTCACAGCGGAGGCAAGTTTGTAGGAGCGAAGGTGACCCGAAGGAAGCCAGAACGGTTCACTTGAGACATGCGGCAGCTCGATGGCAAAGCATGTCTGAGCCAACTGCGCATTGGAGAAACGCGGCGACCGGTGCGGTGGCGCGGGAGGCGGCCGACCCAGCATGCACGGACAACAGTTGGAGTCGCGGACGGGCCGGAGCGGGCGGCTCAACGCACCGGAGGTGAGGACGCACTGCAGCTAACGTGAGGTGAGGCCGCGGGGATCGCAGCGAGTCACCCTGACGACATCTCAGGGTAAAGCCACATGACGGTCCAGAGAGGTCGCGGTGATGACGATGATAGAGCCGGCGGGCGGGTTAATGCACCACGGCGGCTCATCGCAGAGGCGGCTCGGAAGTGGAGGTGACCCAAAGGCGGGGTTGCACGCGAAGCGGCTCAAACGGCGAGGCCGGCGAGGCGGCAGGCTAGGTCAAAGTGCAGGGGCGAATCAGAATGGGCCGATGGTGAGGGCGAGGTGGACCAAGGAGGTGAAGGCCACGGCGGCCACGACGGCTCAAGGCACACGGCGGTGAGTCAACATGGAAAGCCTATGGTGTTGACTTAGGGCCCAGCGAAGTGGCGCATGTAGTGCAGAGGGCCAACGGAGCGAATCGTAG
This sequence comes from Triticum dicoccoides, assembly GCF_002162155.2. Classification (NCBI taxonomy): domain Eukaryota; kingdom Viridiplantae; phylum Streptophyta; class Magnoliopsida; order Poales; family Poaceae; genus Triticum; species Triticum dicoccoides. The sequence goes on along the minus strand of NC_041381.1, from coordinate 358,914,509 downwards.
CGACGGCGCGGCTCAGGCAGAAGGGCACCGGCATAACCCCACGATCGGAGCGGTGAGTCGGTCCGGGTGCGCGAATAGCGACAGAGCCAGTTGGACCAGGGTCTTAGTGGCGGTTTGAAGCATCATGGCTTGTGGCAGAAGAGGCCGGCGCCTCGACGGTAATAGCTCCAGGAGGCGGACGACTAGTCCGCGAGAAGGAGTCTCCGGGGGCGCGCAACACGGAATGCTGGGGCAGAGACACAATAGCGGCACGCCGGGCGGCTGAAGTGCCCTGGCGAGGCGAAACTCGACAGCCGGCCGTCTCACCAAAGAAAACAGCAGCTCACCACCGGGGGCGGCTCGCCCGCGGCCAGTCACAGCGGTGTTGGGGGCGATGATACGTCTCCAACGTATCTATAGTTTTTGATTGCTCCATGCTACTTTATCTACTGTTTTAGGCAATATTGGGCTTTATTATCCACTTTTATATTATTTTTGGGACTAACCTAATAACCGGAGGCCCAGCCCAGATTTGCTGTTTTATGCCTATTTCAGTGTTTCGAGGAAAAGGAATATCAGAAGGAGTCAAAACGGAACGAAATCAACTGGAGAAGTTATTTTTGGAAGGAAACCCACCTAATGTACTTGGACCCCATGTCAGAAGATACGGGAGGTGCTCACGAGGGTGGGGGGCACGCCCCCTGCCTCGTGGGACCCCCGTAGCTCCACCGACGTTCTCCCTGCACCCATATATACCTACGTACCCTAAAACTTCCAGAAGAGAAGATAGATCGGGAGTTCCGCCGCCGCAAGCCTCTGTAGCCACCAAAAACCAATCGGGACCCTGTTCCGGCACCCTGCCGGAGGGGGATCCCATCACCGGAGGCCATCTTCATCATCCCGGCGCTATCCATGACGAGGAGGGAGTAGTTCACCCTCGGGGCTGAGGGTATGTACCAGTAGCTATGTGTTTGATCTCTCTCTCTCTCTCTCGTGTTCTCTCTCGTGTTCCATCTATGGCACGATCTTGATGTATCCCGAGCTTTGCTATTGTAGTTGGATCTTATGATGTTTCTCCCCCTCTACTCTCTTGTGATGAATTGAGTTTCCCCTTTGAAGTTTTCTTATCGGATTGAGTCTTTATGAGAACACTTGATGTATGTCTTGCCGTGATTATCTGTGGTGACAATGGGATATCATGTGCCACTTGATGTATGTTTTGGTGATCAACTTGCGGGTTTCGTGACACTTGGGAACCTATGCATAGGGGTTGGCACACGTTCTTGACTCTCTGGTAGAAACTTTGGGGCACTCTTTGAAGTACTTTTATGTTGGTTGGATGAATCTGAGATTGTGTGATGCATATCGTATAATCATGCCCACGGATACTTGAGGTGACAATGGAGTATCTAGGTGACATTAGGGTTTTGGTTGATTTGTATCTTAAGGTGTTATTCTAGTACGAACTCTTTTATAGATCGATCCGAAAGAATAGCTTTGTGGTGGTTTCGTACCCGACCATAATCTCTACGTTTGTTCTCCGCTATTAGTGGCTTCGGAGTGACTCTTTGTTGCATGTTGAGGGATTGTCATATGTTCTATCTATGTTATTATTGTTGAGAGAACTTGCACTAGTGAAAGTATGAACCCTAGGCCTTGTTTCCTATCATTGCAATACCGTTTACGCTCACTTTTACCACTTGTTACCTTCCTGTTTTTATTATTTCAGATTACAAATACCTATATCTACTATCTATTTTGCACTTGTATCACCATCTCTTCGCCGAACTAGTGCACCTATACAATATACCGTTGTATTGGGTGTGTTGGGGACACAAGAGACTTTTTGTTATTTGGTTGCAGGGTTGCTTGAGAGAGACCATCTTCATCCTACGCCTCCTACGGATTGATAAACCTTAGGTCATCCACTTGAGGGAAATTTTCTACTGTCCTACAAACCTGTGCACTTGCAGGCCCAACAACGTCTACAAGAAGAAGGTTGTGTAGTAGACATCAAGCTCTTTTCTTGTGCCGTTGCCGGGGACGCTAGGTAAGTGAAGGTATATCTTTAGATCTTGCAATTGAATCTTTTTGTTTCTTGTTTTAGCACTAGTCTAGTTTATAAAGAAAACTACAAAAAATGGAGTTGAGTTTGTCTGATACGCTTCACCTTTTTAATATCTTTTGTGAGTATGATGGAAAGGATAATTGTGCTCAAGTGCTAGAAGAAGAAATCTATAGAATGTTTGGAACTAAATATGTGAATGATGAGCATGATTGCAATGTTGTTAGTATGAATTCCTTGAATATCCATGATGCTAATGATATGCAAAGCCACAAGCTTGGGGAAGCTATGTTTGATGAAGATGATATTTTTTGTCCCCCAAGCTTTGATGAGAAAATTTACTATGATGAAAGCATGCCCCCTATCTATGATGATTATTGGGATGATACATATGCTATAAAGAAGAAGTTTGCTTATGAGGAGAGTAGAAAATTTTCTATGCTTGTAGATCATGAAAAGAATGCTTTAGGTGCTGGTTATATTGTTGAATTCATTCATGATGCTACTGAAAATTATTATGAGGGAGGAACATATGCTTGTAGGAATTGCAATAATGTCAAGTTTCCCCTCTATGTGCTTAAAATCTTGAAGTTATGCTTGTTGTGCCATCCTATGCTAGTTGATTATTGTTCCCATAAGTTGTTTGCTCACAAAATCCCTATGCATAGGAAGTGGGTTAGACTTAAATGTGCTAGTCATATGCTTCATGATGCTGTCGTTATGTTTCAATTCTTATCTTTTTTGTGAGCATCATTGCCATCATCATGCCTAGCTAAAAGGCATTAAAGAAAAGTGCTTGTTGGGAGACAACCCAATATTTATCCTTACTGTTTTTGTATGTACACCTGATTATGCTACTGTAGTAATCATGTTTTATAGCTTTTGTTTCAATAAAGTGCCAAGTAGAACCTTTGGGAAGACTTGGGTGAAGTTTATGTGATCTTGCTGTGAAAAACAGAAACTTTAGCGCTCACGAGATTAGCTGCCATTTTTTACTGGAGAGTGCTTTTAGGTTGATTATTTTTGCAGTTGATTAATAGACAAATTGCTCAGGTCCATCAATTTATTCATAATTTTTGGGGTTCCAGAAGTATACGTTTTATACAGATTACTACACACTGTTCTGTTTTTGACAGATTCTGTTTTCTATGTGTTGTTTGCTTATTTAGATGAATCTATGAGTAGTATCGGAGGGTATGAACCATAGATAAGTTGGAGTACAGTAGATATTACACCAATATTAATTTAGAATGAGTTCATTACAGTACCTAAGTGGTGGTTTTATTTTCTTATACTAACGGAGCTTACGAGTTTTGTTTTGAGTTTTGTGTGGTTGAAGTTTTCAAGTTTTGGGTAACAATTCGATGGACAATGGAATAAGGAGTGGAAAGAGCCTAAGCTTGGGGATGCCCAAGGCACCCTAAGATAATATTTCAAGAAGTCTCAAGCATCTAAGCTTGGGGATGCCCCGGTAGGCATCCCACCTTTCTTCTTCAACAACTATCGGTTAGTATCGCTTGAGCCTAAGTTTTTGCTTCTGCACATGAGTTGTGCTATCCTTGCATTGTAGTTTTCTTTAGCTTTGCTTGCTGTTTGAATAAGTATCAAGATCTGAAATTCTTTAATGAGAGAGAGCCTTACATTAATTGGAATTTGTTAGAATACTCTATGTGCTTCACTTATATCTTTTGAGTTTGATAGTTTTTGCTCTAGTGCTTCACTTAGATCTTTTAGAGCACGGTGGTGGATTTGTTTTAAAGAAACTTGATCTCTCATGCTTCACTTAGATTATTTTGAGAGTCATTAATAACATGGTAATTTTCTTAATGTTAATATACTTAGTGTTCAAGATATGTGAAACTTTCTTTTGAGTGAATTGAATACTAAGATAAATTTAATGCTTAGTAATTGTTTTGAGATATGGAGGTAATAATATCAAAGTCGTGCTAGTTGAGTAGTTGTGAAATTGAGAAATACTTGTGTTGAAGTTTGTAAGTCCCGTAGCATGCACATATGGGTAAAGTTGTGTAACAAATTTGAAGCATGAAGTGTACCTGGCTTGTGCATCCTTATGAGTGGCGGTCTGGGACGAGCGATGGTATTTTCCTACCAACCTATCACCCTAGGAGCATTGTGCGTAGTACTTGATTTTTGATGGCTTCTAAATTTTTGCAATAAGTATATGAGTTCTTTTGACTAATGTTGAGTCCATGGATTATACGCACTCTCACCTTTCCGCCTTTGCTAGCCTCTTCGGTACCGTGCATTGCCCTTTCTCACATTGAGAGTTGGTGCAAACTTCGCCAGTGCATCCAAACCCCGTGTTGTGATACGCTCTTTCACACATAAACCTCCTTATATCTTCCTCAAAACAGCCACCATACCTACCTATTATGGCATTTCCATAGCCATTCTGAGATATATTGCCATGCAACTTTCCACCATTCTGTTCATCATGACATACTTTACTTTTGTCATATTGCCATTGCATGATCTTGTAGTTGACATCGTATTTGTGGCAAAGCCACCATGCATTATTTTTCATACATGTCACTCTTGATTCATTGCACCATCCTGGTACACCTCCGGAGGCATTCATATAGAGTCATATCTTGTTCTAGTCTCGAGTTGTAATATCAAGTTGTTGTAATAAAAGTGTGATGATCATCATTATTAGAGCATTGTCCCAAGTGAGGAAAGGATGATGGAGACTGTGATTCCCCCACAAGTCGGGATGAGACTCTGGACGAAAAAAAGAGGCCTAGGAAGCCCAAATAAAAAAAAAGAGAAAGGCCAAATGAAAAAAAGAGAAAGGCCCAAACAAATAAAAGAATGAGAGAAAGAGAGAGAAGGGGAAATGTTACTATCCTTTTACCACACTTGTGCTTCAAAGTAGCACCTTGTTCTTCATGTAGTGAGTCTCATATATTTGTGCTTCAAAGTAGCACCATGTTTTTCATATAGTGAGTCTCATATATTGTCTTGTTCATACTAGTGGGATTTTTTTCATTATAGAACTTGGCTTGTATATTCCTACGATGGGCTTCCTCAAATGCCCTAGGTCTTCATGAGCAAGCAAGTTGGATGCACACCCACTAGTTTTCTTTTGTTGAGCATTCATAGCTCTAGTGCATCCATTGCATGGCAATCCCTACTCCTCATGTTGATATCAATTGATGGGCATCTCCATAGCCCGTTGATTAGCCTCGTCAACGTGAGACTTTCTCCTTTTTTTGTCTTCTCCACACAATCTCCATCATCATATTCTATTCCACCCATAGTGCTATATCCATGGCTCGCGCTCATGTATTGCCTGAAGGTTGAAAGAGTTTGAGATTATTTGAGTATGAAACAATTGCTTGGCTTGTCATCGGGATATAGAAGTTGGGAACATCTTTGTGTGACGAAAATGAAGCATAGCCTAACTATATGATTTTGTAGGGATGAACTTTCTTTGGCCATGTTATTTTGAGAAGACATGATTGCTTTGATTAGTATGCTTGAAGTATTATTATTTTTGTGTCAATATGAACTTTTGTCTTGAATCTTTCGGATCTGAATATTCATATCACAATTAATAAGATTTACATTGAAATTATGCCAACGTACCACTCCGCATCAAATTTTTTTTATCATTTACCTACTCGAGGACGAGCAGGAATTAAGCTTGGGGATGCTTGATACGTCTCCAACGTATCTATAATTTTTGATTGCTCCATGCTACTTTATCTACTGTTTTAGGCAATATTGGGCTTTATTATCCATTTTTATATTATTTTTGGGACTAACCTAATAACCGGAGGCCCAGCCCAGATTTGCTGTTTTATGCCTATTTCAGTGTTTCGAGGAAAAGGAATATCAAAAGGAGTCAAAACGGAACGAAATCAACTGGAGAAGTTATTTTTGGAAGGAAACCCACCTGATGTACTTGGACCCCATGTCAGAAGATATGGGAGGTGCTCACGAGGGTGGGGGGGCGCGCCCTCCCCCCTGGGCGCGCCCCCTGCCTCGTGGGACCCCCGTAGCTCCATCGACGTTCTCCCTGCACCCATATATACCTACGTACCCTAAAACTTCCAGAAGAGAAGATAGATTGGGAGTTCCGCCGCCGCAAGCCTCTGTAGCCACCAAAAACCAATCGGGACCCTGTTCCGGCACCCTGCCGGAGGGGGATCCCATCACCGGAGGCCATCTTCATCATCCCGGCGCTATGCATGACGAGGAGGGAGTAGTTCACCCTCGGGGCTGAGGGTATGTACCAGTAGTTATGTGTTTGATCTCTCTCTCTCGTGTTCTCTCTCATGTTCCATCTATGGCACGATCTTGATGTATCCCGAGATTTGCTATTGTAGTTGGATCTTATGATGTTTCTCCCCCTCTACTCTCTTATGATGAATTGAGTTTCCCCTTTGAAGTTTTCTTATCGGATTGAGTCTTTATGAGAACACTTGATGTATGTCTTGCCGTGATTATCTGTGGTGACAATGGGATATCATGTGCCACTTGATGTATGTTTTGGTGATCAACTTGCGGGTTTCGTGACACTTGGGAACCTATGCATAGGGGTTGGCACACGTTCTTGACTCCCCGGTAGAAACTTTGGGGCACTCTTTGAAGTACTTTTATGTTGGTTGGATGAATCTGAGATTGTGTGATGCATATCGTATAATCATGCCCACGGATACTTGAGGTGACAATGGAGTATCTAGGTGACATTAGGGTTTTGGTTGATTTGTATCTTAAGGTGTTATTCTAGTACGAACTCTTTTATAGATCGATCCAAAAGAATAGCTTTGTGGTGGTTTCGTACCCGACCATAATCTCTATGTTTGTTCTCCGCTATTAGTGGCTTCGGAGTGACTCTTAGTTGCATGTTGAGGGATTGTCATATGTTCTATCTATGTTATTATTGTTGAGAGAACTTGCACTAGTGAAAGTATGAACCCTAGGCCTTGTTTCCTATCATTGCAATACCGTTTACGCTCACTTTTACCACTTGTTACCTTGCTGTTTTTATTATTTCAGATTACAAATACCTATATCTACTATCTATTTTGCACTTGTATCACCATCTCTTCGCCGAACTAGTGCACCTATACAATATACCGTTGTATTGGGTGTGTTGGGGACACAAGAGACTTTTTGTTATTTGGTTGCAGGGTTGCTTGAGAGAGACCATCTTCATCCTACGCCTCCTACGGATTGATAAACTTTAGGTCATCCACTTGAGGGAAATTTGCTACTGTCCTACAAACCTATGCACTTGCAGGTCCAACAACGTCTACAAGAAGAAGGTTGTGTAGTAGACATCAGGCGACTCGACGAGGCCACGGAAGTGGCAGGTTGCGGTAGCTTAAAATCACAGCAGGCGGCCCAAGGCAGCAGCTCGAGGCTGGTCCTTAATAGTAGAGTGGATCGGCGTGTCAGGCTCAATCAGATGTTGTTGCAGAGGGAGATGCTGGCAGCGGCTCAGGGACCACTTGGCGACTCAAGGCGAAGGCAGGAGGTGACACCGGGTCCAGAGGTGACGCGAGGCCGACTGCGGAGGTGAGCAAGCCGTGGTAGATGCAGAGAGCAGCAACGCCGGTTCGGAGGCACAAGGCTGCGGCGAGGACGGAGACCACTACGGCGGCTCGGTCACCACAGAAGCAGAGCGCGGTCAGGACGGCTCGGAAATGGCGAACAACAGCGGCGAGGTCGTCCCGGCAGTAGTGAGGCCCTTGGCAGAGGAGGGCAGTGCGGAGGCGGGTTACGACCCGAGGTGAGGCGGCTCAGGGCGCCGGGAGGCCCCAGGAGATAGTGACGCGGACATGGTGATGACTCGGGGTCAAATCTGTTGATGCTCGGCAACGACGGTTTGGAGCAGGCGACGGCGACTCTGGCTTCGGCGGTTTGCAATGGAGCCATGGGTAACGGCTGCGCAGGTGGAGGCTCAAGGCATGTTGTTGACCCGACGGTCGGTGGCGGCGCGGCCATGGTGGATTGAAAGCGAGGCTAGCTTGCGCAGTTCCAAGGTCGGGCGGAGGTAACACCACATCGGCGACTCGGAGATGCCTTGGAGGCGATTTGGTAGAGGTAAGTATGACAACGGCTTTGAAGCACGATGGCGACTCGGCGGGTCGAAGCAGTGGCGGCAACGACTCCCTGCCGTGGGGGCGTCACGCGACCGGGGCATGATTGAGGCCATCGGGGGCGGCTCAGTGTGATTTGAAGAGGCCATCGGGACAGTGCAACGGTAGTGGAGCACTGGCGACTCAGGCGACGACACCTTGGTTACGCGACACAGAGAGGTCCCAAGGCAGGGCAAGTCCGTGACGGTTCAACACAAGACCCGGCAGTCAACAAGGTGGGTCAACGACGGAGTCCGACTCTTAAGATAATTTGCTTTGGGTCGTAACTTGGTTTGAGAAGATGTCACAACAGACCCGGCTGTTGAATCTATAGCAGAATTTATCAAAGGCTTCAAAGATTACCAATAAACATCCGATGTTTAGTTGTGATGAAAACGTTCCTGTCGACCTTGGCGACTTGCGGCAGCCAGCATATCGCAACCTTAATTTTTCTTGAACCTTTTAACCCTCACAGATCTGGACTGGTGAACTCGGAGCTAATACAGATCCTTCAAAACTGGCTCTTCTTTTTTTAGACAATTGCGAACTTCTCAATCCCTGGGATAGATCCCTCCAAGAACTCAACACCACCGTGCGCGAGCCCCACGGTGGGTGCCAACTGTCGTGGAATTGTCACGGCAGATGTCCTAGTGTGAGGACTTAGTCGTGAGGCCAACGCATCTATGTGGTAGCTTGAGAGGGATTGATCAGAACCGAGAGACGCAACACAAGACGAGGATTTAGACAGCTTCGGGCCCCGGGAAACATCATCCGGTAACAACCCTACATGCTGTTTGTGGCTAGGTCTCATTATGCTCCTGAGGGAGTCGCTGTATCTTCGGCTCTCCTAGTTGTGTCTAGACTTAACCATTATTCAACTCGTCCCTCTTGGGGTGCCCTGCCCCTCCTTATATAAGTTGGAGGGGCGGGTTACATGTAGAGTCCAACTCGGATTAAGACTTAAACTATTCTGACTTCTCATCATGGGCTTCTCTCCATGGGCTTCTTAACGTCTTGGGATTCTTACAATCCGGCTTACAATCCGGCTTATGGTCTGGCTTACGATCTGGCTTACGATCTGGCTTACAATCTGACTTACCATCTGGCTTACCATCTGGCTTAACATCTATCGGCTTACCATCTGGCTTAACATCTGCCGGCTTAACATCTGTCGGCTTAACATCTGGATTAACATATGTCGGCTTAGCATCTACCGGCTTAACATCTTAAACATCTGGATTAAACATCTGCCGGCTTACTAATGAAACAAAAAGTCCGAGCCGGGCCATACCGCGGGTGTCGGTGTACAAAAGTAGGGGCACTCCTTTTTACCCCTTTACTTGTGCACGGGCAGTCGGAGCCGCGCCCACGACCACACTAAGCAGGGCATGTGATACGTCTCCAACGTATCTATAATTTTTGATTGCTCCATGCTATATTATCTACTGTTTTGGACCATACTAGGCCTTATTTTCCACTTTTATATTACTTTTGGGACTAACCTATTAACCGGAGGCCCAACCCAGAATTGTTGTTTTTTTGCCTATTTCAGTGTTTCGAAGAAACGGAATATCAAACGGAGTCCAAACGGAATGAAACCTTCGGGAACGCGATTTTCTCACTGAATATGATCCAGGAGACTTGGACCCTACGCCATGAAAGCCAGGGGCTGGGCACGAGGGTGGGGGGCGCGCCCTCCCCCTAGGGCACGCCCCCTGCCTCGTGGGCCCCCCGTTGCTCCATCGACGTACTCCTTCCTCCTATATATACCTATGTACCCCGAAACGATCAGATACGGAGCCAAAAACCTAATTCCACTGCCGCAACTTTATGTATCCACGAGATCCATCCTTGGGGCCTGTTCCGGAGCTCCGCCGGAAGGGGAATCCACCATGGAGGGCTTCTACATCATCATAGCCTCTCCGATGAAGTGTGAGTAGTTTACCTCAGACCTTCGGGTCCATAGTTAGTAGCTAGATGGCTTCTTCTCTCTTTTTGGATCTCAATACAATGTTCTCCCCCTCTCTTGTGGAGATCTATTCGATGTAATCTTCTTTTTGCGGTGTGTTTGTTGAGATCGATGAATTGTGGGTTTATGATCAAGATTATCTATGAACAATATTTGAATCTTCTCTGAATTCTTTTATGTACGATTGGTTATCTTTGCAAGTCTCTTCGAATTATCCGTTTGGTTTGGCCAACTAGATTGGTAGTTCTTGCAATGGGAGAAGTGCTTAGCTTTGGGTTCAATCTTGCGGTGTCCTTTCCCAGTGACAGTAGGGGCAGCAAGGCACATATTGTATTGTTGCCATCGAGGATAACAAGATGGGTTTTTTATCATATTGCATGAATTTATCCCTCTACATCATGTCATCTTGCTTAAGGCGTTACTCTGTTTTCATTAACTTAATACTCCAGATGCATGCTGGATAGCGGTCGATGAGTGGAGTAATAGTAGTAGATGCAGGCAGGAGTCGGTCTACTTGTCTCGGACATGATGCCTATATACATGATCATACCTAGATACTCTCATAACTATGCTCAATTCTGTCAATTGCTCAACAGTAATTCGTTCACCCACTGTAAAATACTTATGCTCTTGAGAGAAGCCACTAGTGAAATCTATGGCCCCCGGGTCTATTCTCTATCATATTAATCTTCCATCACTTTATTATTGCTTTGCTTTTCACTTTGCTTTTTATTTTACTCTGCATCTTTATACCAAAAATACCAAAAATATTATCTACCATCTCTATCAGATCTCACTCTCGTAAGTGACCGTGAAGGGATTGACAACCCCTAATTGCGTTGGTTGCGTGGAGCTATTTGTTTTGTGTAGGTACGAGGGACTCGCGCGTGGCCTCCTATTGAATTGATACCTTGGTTCTCAAAAACTGAGGGAAATACTTACGCTGCTTTACTGCATCACCCTTTCCTCTTCAAGGGAAAACCAACACAGTGATGCAGTAAAGCAGCGTAAGTATTTCCCTCAGTTTTTGAGAACCAAGGTATTAATCCAGTAGGAGGCCACGCACGAGTCCCTCACACCTACACAAACAAACAAGAACCTCGCAACCAACGCGATAAAGGGGTTGTCAATCCCTTCACGGTCACTTGCGAGAGTGAGATCTGATAGAGATGATAAGATAATATTTTTGGTATTTTTGTAATAAGGATGCAAAGTAAAATAAAAGGCAATAGAAATAGCAAAGTGTTGGAAGATTAATATGATGGAAAATAGACCCTGGGGCCATAGGTTTCACTAGTGGCTTATCTCAAGATAGCATAAGTATTTGCGATGGGTAAACAAATTACTGTCGAGCAATTGATAAAATTGAGCATAGTTATGAGAATATCTAGGTATGATCATGTATATAGGCATCACGCCCGAGACAAGTAGACCGACTCCTGCCTGCATCAACTACTATTACTCCACACATCGACCGCTATCCAGCATGCATCTAGAGTATTAAGTTCATGAAGAACAGAGTAACGCATTAAGAAAGATGACATGATGTAGAGGGATAAACTCATGCAATATGATATAAACCCCATCTTTTTATCCTCGATGGCAACAATACAATACGTGCCTTGCTGCCCCTATTGTCACTGGGAAAGGACACCGCAAGATTGAACCCAAAGCTAAGCACTTCTCCCATTGCAAGAAGGATCAATCTAGTAGGCCAAACCAAACTGATAATTCGAAGAGACTTGCAAAGATAACCAATCATACATAAAAGAATTCAGATGAGAATCAAATATTGTTCATAGATAATCTTGATCATAAACCCACAATTCATCGGATCTCGACAAACACACTGCAAAATAAGATTACATCAAATGGATCTCCACAAGAGAGGGGGAGAACATTGTATTGAGATCCAAAAAGAGAGAAGAAGCCATCTAGCTAATAACTATGGACCCGAAGGTCCGAGATAAATTACTCACACTTCATCGGAGAGGCCTTGGAGATGATGTAGAGGCCCTCCGCGATCAATGCCCCCTCCGACGGAGCTCCGGAAAAGGTCCCGAGATGGGATCTCTTAGGTACAGAAAGTTGCGGTGGTGGAATTAGGTTTTTGGCCCCGTCTCTGGTAGTTTAGGGGTACGTAGGTATATATAGGAGGAAGAAGTACGTCGGTGGAGCAACGAGGGGCCCACGAGGGTGGAGGGCACGCCTGGGGGGGTAGGCGCGCCCCCTACCTCGTGCCTTCGTAGTTCGTTGCTTTGCGTAGACTCCAAGTCCTCTGGATCACGTTCGTTCAGAAAATCATGTTCCCGAAGGTTTCATTCCGTTTGGACTCCGTTTGATATTCTTTTTCCGCGAAACACCGAAACGGACAAAAAACATCAATTCTGGGTTGGGCCTCCGGTTAATAGGTTAGTCCCAGAAATGATATAAAAGTGTGTAATAAAGCCCAATAATGTCCAAAACAGAATATAATAAAGCACGGAACAATAAAAAATTATAGATACGTTGGAGACGTATTGATGCGGAGCATCCTTAGGTCATCCCCATGGACCTTACATCGCCTCACCAAGCCCCAAGAGGACCCATGACTAGAGCACGTGCTAGAGCTCTCGAGACCGAGGTGACTTCTCTCCTTAATGATATCTCATATGATCCTCTCGAGACATGGCTACTACCTCAATCCGGAATGTTGTGCATGATTAGGTACCAAGAGGACCCTCTCGAGGATGCACGTGAAGATGGTCAAGACCCCAAGTCCGTGGAAGAAGAGGACTAATGGAAGAAGGCAAGGACAGCTTCCAGGCACCGGACATCCGGCCCCTGGAGATCCCCAAGGCCAAGCATCTGCAGAAGAAGCTACAGGGACCGGACAGGCGGCGTCCAGCCCGGACATCCGACCCCCACCGGAAATCCGGCCTAAATCCCAGACATCCGGCACTGGTGTCCAGGGAGCACAGAAGCTTGCCCCGACAGCCCGGACATCCGGCGTTCGCCCCGGACATCCGGCGCCCCCCGAAGCCGCGGACGTCCGGCCCCTCCGAGCGGACATCCGGCGTCACCCCTCAAGTGCACAAAAGAGTCAACTCCACTGGACCGGACATCCGGCCCCTCCAGCCCGGACATCCGGCACCTCGTGAGCGCCCGGACATCCGACCCGTCGCCCGGACATCCGGCGCCCTCTGCCTGCGCGCAACTCCTTTGGGCCGTGACCCATGTACCCCCTTTGCCATTTGACTATATATACTCCCTCATCCCGTACGTTTTAGGGTTAGCATTGGTTCAGCTCATATTTGTGTGATGCCCTTGCTCATCCACTTGGTTACTTCTCCTCGGAGCTCACGACCTCTTCGGGGAAGATCCCCCAAGCGGATTCAAGACCCCTTTCTAGGGAAGATCATCAAGACCTCCTCACGGAGAAGAACAATTCCTTTGTATCCTTACCTTTGTTGATTGTGGATCATGTGTTACTCTTTGTGTTCGGTGATCTAGCACTTGTGTGATTGATTCCTTGTCGGTTTAGTGATTCTCCCTCGTTTTCCCCGTGTTTCCCCTTTGTGCTTCCGCGTGTTCTTCATGATTCCCCGTAGGATCCACTCCAAACGTGAAAGTTCAGCCCCTAGGGTTCCGCCCTACATCATCTTGGTATCATGAGCCAGGTTGATCACGTTTTTGGAGCCCCTACCCCGTGTTTTCTAGCTTGATTTTGTTGTTTTCGTCATAAATCCGAAAATCCCCACCAAAAATAGCCCCAATTTTTTTTGTGATTTGTTGGTGTGATGAAGTTTTGTTGGATTTGATCCACGGATCTGCTTTGCATCGAGTTGATCTAGCTTTTCCCCATCTCTCCCACAATTTCCATCCACAAATTCGTCCGAATTTTGCCCCGGAGTTGCAATTTTTCCCATGGAGTTCATCGTGTTCGTCCCTGATCTAGAGCCCGGACATCCGCCCTGTGTCCACCGGACATTCGGCGCCCCGGACATCCGGCAGCTGGCCCGGACATCCGGCCCCTGGGAGCAGCAACTCCATCCCCCACACCCATTTCCCCATACTTTCGCCCAATTTTGCCCCGGTGCCCACGCTTACTTGTGCATACCCCCAACACTTTCCACAAACACCACCACCACTCACCGCTACCTCCTATGTCGATTTTGACACGTTTTGGTCTTTGAGATTTTGGGTTGTGGTTCCCGTGTCCTATTGTGTTTCGGCTATATAGGTACGGTTCAACGTCACCATCACCACCGCTCATCTCCATCGACTACTCAACATCGCCAAGGACGGTAACTTCGACGACATCTTTGCCATACCTTGCAATTGCATTGATACCCCACATGGCCTTACTTTTGCGTAGCTTACCCATCGAGACTAGCATTGAGTATTGCTGGCAACGTGACTTGTGCACATTAGTGATCATACTCCATAGCATACATACCATACCACCGTGGTGCATATCTTGGAATCAACTTGTGTGTCACAAAGTTGTCATAGCATACACAATTGCTATCTTGGTTCGTGAAGTTTTGCATGAGAAAAGAGCTCAAAAGTGAAAGAGCCACCCAAGCTTTTAAGCAAAGAGGAAAGATAAGCAAAGAGCTTATAAGCAAGAACCATAGCATCGTACTACATTAAGATTGTCATATAAGATCATCTTGGATCATATCACTGAAATACCATACATATAGCATACTTGGGATAGAGATCGTTACATTTTTGCCTAGTAGGTTGTGCACAAGCTCCGTATCCGCCTATTGTGCAATCGTGCTAGCGTCTCTCTAGTATTGTGCAACAAGAGCATTTTCGTGGATTCCACATTTTGGCTCACTTTTGGTTTACACAATCCCATTTATCTATTTGCGTGTGTGTTTCCGTGTACCCCTACTTGCTTGGTCTACTTGTTGCATTTGCAAATTTGTGAATCTTTTCCAACATTATTGAATCTCACTTTCAATTGCATCAAATTTTGTGCCACCATCCTAACCAAGCTCCACCATAAGCTTTTACTTGTGTAGGTGTGAGAACCGACAAGAATTAGTACCAATAGTGCTATTTCATTGTCCGCATTTGAGTGAACTTGATTCATCTTCAACATTGGTCAAAGGTACATTGGTATTAGTTCTTCTCCTTCTACCACTCACATTTTCCTTGGAATGATGGATAGGCCAAGTACTTCTACCAACCCACTCTTAATCGAGCAAGACGATGATATGTCATCATACGTCACCAAGAGCCACCTCTTTGGTGCACAATGAGTGTTACATCAAGAGCAACAAGCAATGAACGACCACATCGACAACCTCGCCACCGACTTGCGACTCTCCGAGAAACGTACAAGAGACTACTTCGACAACAAGCTCGACGCGCACAAGCAAGAGAACGATGCAAGAATGGACAAGATCCGCGCCTTGTTGGTGAACCGGCCTCCTTCTACATCGTCATACTCAAGATGGAGCCACTCAAGTCGACACTCCGACGATTCCTTCTCCGGCTCAAGTACTCCGTCTTCGAACACTCTTCGACGAGCCGCGCGTCAAGACCGTCATGCATCTCGCAACCCGCTACACGTTAAGCATTCACAAGAGCAAGCCGATGAGCAAGTCCCTCGCCCTCAATCAAATCAAGTCGCTTTTGCCCAAGCTCAAGAAAGACAACGTCTTCGCCGCTAAGAAGAAGAAGTACGAGCGCGTCTACACCAAGAGCAACAAGACGCCGAGGCTCAACGTCTTCAACAATAACAACGAGAAGCACAAGCTCTTGAGGCGAAATGTGCCCTTCAAGAATCAAGTCGAGCCATCGCCAACCGCAATCGCGAACGGCGCAATCAAGAGGATGCCCTTCGAGAAGAAATTCGAGAGAGGAACTATCAACCGCGCATGCAACCTCAAGTCCCTCAAGCTCCTCCACAAGCCCGTCAAGCTCCACCGCAACCTCAAGGTCAACAGGAGCAAATTGATCATGGACTTCCTCCACGCCAAGAGCAACATGAGGATGATTACCCTCCACGTCAAGGGCGTCATCATCACCACCGCCAACAACACAATGAAGAGCAACGATATGGCAAGCTCAAATTCACAATGCCCAAGTTCAATGGAAGCAATGATCCCGAAGAATACCTCTCATGGGCATTGAAGGTCGACAAAATCTTTCATTTGCACAACTATGAGGAATAGAAGAAGATCACTATGGCATCACTTGAGTTCCAAGACTATGTGCTCATATGGTGGGAACAAGTCCTTGAGCGCCGACAAGCAAGAGGTGAACCTCCAATCAACACTTGGGCTCAAATGAAAGATGTCATGCGAGCACGTTTTGTACCAACCTACTACAACCGTGATCTCTTCAAGAAGCTACAACTCCTCAAGCAAGGAACAAAGAGTGTTGAACAATACTACAAGGAAATGGAGATAGCCATGATTCGAGCCAATGTCACGGAAGATGATGAGCAAACAATGGCACGATTCTTGAATGGACTCAATCATCCCATCAAGAAGATCGCAGATTTCCAACCCTACTCCAACCTCATTGAGCTCGTGCATCAAGCTACAAAGGCGGAATGTCAAGTGCAAGATGACTTCAAGTACGCCAAGTACTCATCCAAGACCTACGGCTTCTCCAATAACCAAGCTTCAACAACTACTCCAACTTCGACATCAACCAAGCCTTCTCCAAGCAACGACGACAAGTCAAGTTCCAAGAAACATTCGTCAAGTTCAAGTCGTCTTCCTCCTACTACAAGCAACTTCAATCCGCGTGCTTTGTCATCTACTCCGACCGATGAGACCGTCAAGACAAGCTCCTTCAAGTGTTTCACTTGCGGCGGCCAAGGCCACAAGTCCTACGAATGCACAAACAAGCGCACCATGATCCTCAACGACGATGGCACCTACGACTCAATGAGTGAAGATGAAATGGAAGCTATTGATCAAGTGGCCATGCATAGGCGAGTGAATGAAGATGAAGATGACCAAGTCTTTTGTGATGAAGATACGAGCCCCGCTCTTGTTGTCTCCAAGGTCTTGACTCTTCAACATCAACAAGAAGAAGACCAACGATGCCACATCTTCCACACAAATGCCGGCATCAATGGAAGGTCCGTTAAGGTCATCATCGACGGAGGTAGTTGCCACAACTTGGCAAGTGAAGAACTATGCTCCAAGCTTCAATTGGTCAAGAAGAAGCACCCGCACCCCTACAAGGTTCAATGGCTAAGTGACTCCGGCACTATACGAGTTGAGCTTACGGTCCAATTCTCCTTCAAAATTGGTGCATATGAGGACACTTTGGAGTGTGATGTGGTCCCAATGTCCGTTTGCCACCTCCTTCTTGGTCGACCATGGCAATTCGACTATGGTGTCTTCCACAACGGGCGTACCAACCACTATAGCTTCAAGATGAAAGGGAAGGAATATGTGCTACGACCTATGTCTCCTAGTCAAGTGATAGCCGACAAGCAAGCCACCCACCATAGAGAGAAGAGTGAAAAAGAGATCCACCAAAAAGTGAGTGAGAGCCACAAGCCAAACTTGAGCGCATCTTCGCCTAGAGAGAAAAACCTCATACTATTTGCCACAAAAAGTGAGATGAGGGAAGTGTGTGAGAACCCATCGAGTGTGATACACTTCGTCCTTGTGTGCAAGGATGGAGAACCAAAAACTAACACCATTCACGAGCTACCTTTGGTGTTTCAATCTCTTTTGCAGGAATTTCAAGATGTTTTCCCCGATGAGCTACCTCCGGGTCTACCTCCTCTACGAGGCATTGAGCATCGAATCGACCTCATCCCCGGAGCGCCACTTCCAAACAAAGCTCCATACCATGTCAATCCCGAAGAAACCAAGGAGATTCAACGGCAAGTACAACAACTAATCGACAACGGTCATGTACGTGAAAGCTTAAGCCCTTGTGCCGTTCCGGTTATACTTGTGCCTAAGCCCGATGGAAGTTTCCGCTTGTGTTCTGATTGTAGACCTATAAATGCTATCACCGTTCGCTATAGGCATCCCATTCCTCGCTTAGATGATATGCTTGATGAACTTAGTGGAGCCAACTTATTCTCAAAAATTGATCTTAAAAGTGGCTATTATCAAATACGCATTCACGAGGGTGATGAATGGAAAACTCCTTTCAAAACCAAATTTGGCTTATATGAGTGGTTAGTTATGCCTATGGGTTTATCGGAGGCTCCTGGTACTTTTGTGCGTCTCATGCATCATGTACTTTGACCTTATATTGGAGTCTTTGTTGTGGTTTACTTCGATGATATTCTTGTGTTTAGCAAAACCATGAAAGAGCATCTTGATCATGTTAGGGCTGTTTTACAAACACTTCGCAAGGAAAGTCTTTATGCCAACATGAAAAAGTGCACATTTGGTGTTGACAAAGTGGTTTTCTTGGGTTTCGTTGTCTCTTCCAAGGGTGTCCATGTTGATGAAACTAAAATTGAAGCAATTAAAACTTGGCCCCAACCCACCAATTTGCAACAAGTGCGAAGTTTTCTTGGTCTTGCGGGTTTTTATCGTCGCTTTGTGAAAGATTTTAGCACAATTGCCGCTCCTTTGCATGCTTTGAGTAAGAAGAATGCTCCTTTTGTTTGGGGATCTTTGCAATCCACCGCTTTTGATGAGCTCAAGTCTTTGCTTACTCATGCTCCGATTCTTGCTTTGCCCAACTTTGACAAAACTTTTGAGGTTCATTGTGATGCAAGTGGTACCGGAATTGGCGAAGTTTTGATGCAAGAAAAACGAGCCATTGCATATTTTAGTGAAAAACTCTCTGGTGCTCAACTTAACTATCCCACATATGACAAAGAATTGTATGCTTTAGTGCGTGTACTACATGTTTGGGAACATTATCTTAGACCTCATGAGTTTGTCATCCATACCGATCATGAAACACTTAAGTACTTAAAAGGTCAAACTAAGTTGAACAAGCGTCATGCCAAATGGAGTGAATTTATTGAATCTTTTCCCTATGTGATCAAGTACATTAAGGGAAAGGAAAATGTAGTTGTCGATGCACTTTCACGCATATGCACGCTTGTCACTAAACTTGAGTTGAATGTTATTGGCTTTGAGCACATAAAAGACTTGTATGCTAATGATCCATCTTTTGGAACTCCTTATGCTAAATGTTTGACGCATACATCTTGGGAACAATATTACATCAAGGATAGTTATCTTATGAGAGCTAACAAACTTTGCATTCCCGAGTCTTCTCTTCGTTTACTCCTTTTGCAAGAGGCTCATGGAGGCGGACTCATGGGACATTTCGGACGCGACAAGACATTCGCCACGCTCTCCAAGAACTACTTTTGGCCCAAGATGTTCCGTGACGTCTCACGCTTCACCACCCGATGCTCTACATGTCACAAAGCTAAGTCTAAAGCTCAATCCCATGGTATTTACATGCCTCTTCCTATTCCTTATCAACCTTGGGAAGACATTAGCATGGATTTTGTACTTGGTTTGCCTAGAACTCAAAATGACAAGGATTCCGTGTTTGTTGTTGTGGACCAAATTTCTAAGATGGCACATTTCATCCCTTGCAACAAGATAGACGATGCTTCACATGTTGCAAATCTCTTTTGTAGGGAAATCTTGCGCCTCCATGGAGTACCAAAGACAATCGTCTCCGACCGCGATGTCAAGTTCTTGAGTTACTTTTGGAAGACCCTATGCGCCAAGCTCGGAATCAAGCTCTTGTTCTCATCCGCATACCACCCTCAAACCGACGGCCAAACGGAGGTGACGAACCGTACACTCTCCACTCTACTTCGCGTGTTGATCAAGAAGAACATGAAGGAGTGGGAGGAGTGTCTACCCATCGCCGAGTACGCCTACAACCGTGCAAGACATTCGACGACCGGCAAGTCCCCCTTCGAGGTCGTCTACGGCTTCAACCCGTTGTCCCCATTGGACATTCTACCTCTTCCTCTTCAAGAGCGCACCAACCTCGACGCAAGTGCCCATGCAAGATACATCAAGAAGATGCATGAAGATACAAGACACACCATGACTCGCGACCAAGCTCAACGTCAACAAGCATCCCATGATATTCAACATTGGAGACCTCGTGTGGCTACACCTTCGCAAGGACCACTTCCCCAATGAACGCAAGTCCAAGCTTCTCCCTCGAGCCGACGGACCCTTCACGGTGCTAGCACGCTACAACAACAACGCTTACAAGATCGATCTCCCACGCGACAAGTACAACGTGAGCGACATCTTCAACGTCTCCGATCTCTCCCCGTACCATGGTGATGAGGATTTCGATCCGAGGTCGGATCTTTCCCAAGGGGGGAGATGATGCGGAGCATCCTTCGGTCATCCCCATGGACCTTACATCGCCTCACCAAGCCCCAAGAGGACCCATGACTAGAGCACGTATTAGAGCTCTCGAGACCGAGGTGACTTCTCTCCTTAATGATATCTCATATGATCCTCTCGAGACATGGCTACTACCTCAATCCGGAATGTTGTGCATGATTAGGTACCAAGAGGACCCTCCCGAGGATGCACGTGAAGATGGTCAAGACCCCAAGTCCGTGGAAGAAGAGGACCAATGGAAGAAGGCAAGGACAACTTCCAGGCACCGGAGATCTGGTCAGGACCTCGGACATCCGGCCCCTGGAGATCCCCAAGGCCAAGCATCTGCAGAAGAAGCTACATGGACCGGACATCCGGCGTCCAGCCTGGACATCCGGCCCCCACCAGAAATCCGGCCTAAATCGCGGACATCCGGCACTGGTGTCCAGGGAGCACAGAAGCTTGCCCCGACAGCCCGGACATCCGGCGTTCGCCCCGGACATCCGGTGCCTCCCGAAGCCGCGGACATCCGGCCCCTCCGAGCGGACATCCGGCGTCGCCCCTCAAGTGCACAGAAGAGTCAACTCCACTGGACCGGACATCCGACACCTCATGAGCGCCCGGACATCCGGCCCGTCGCCCGGACATCCGGCGCCCTCTGCCTGTGTGCAGCTCCTTTGGGCCATGACCCATGTACCCCCTTCGCCCTTTGACTATATATACTCCCTCATCCTGTACGTTTTAGGGTTAGCATTGGTTTAGCTCATATTTGTGTGAGAGCCTTGCTTATCCACTTGCTTACTTATCCTCGGAGCTCACGACCTCTTCGGAGAAGATCCCCCAAGCGGATTCAAGACCCCTTTCTAGGGAAGATCATCAAGACCTCCTCACGGAGAAGAACGGTTCCTTTGTATCCTTACCTTTGTTGATTGTGGATCATGTGTTACTCTTTGTGTTCGGTGATCTAGCACTTGTGTGATTGATTCCTTGTCGGTTTAGTGATTCTCCCTCGTTTTCCCCGTGTTTCCCCTTTGTGCTTCCGCGTGTTCTTCGTGATTCCCCGTAGGATCCACTCCAAACGTGAAAGATCGGCCCCTAGGGTTCCACCCTACATCAGGTATCAATCATCCCCAAGCTTAATTCCTGCTCGTCCTCGAGTAGGTAAATGATAAAAACATAATTTTGATGTAGAGTGCTACTTAGCATAATTTCAATGTAATTCTTATTATTGTGGCACGAATGTTCAGATTCAATATGATTCAAGATAAAAGTTTAATGTTGACATAAAAATAATAATACTTCAAGCATGCTAACCAAGCAATTATGTCTTATCAAAATAACATAGCCAAAGTAAGTTATCCCTACAAAATCATATAGTCTGGCTATGCTCCATCTTCCCTACACAAAGCATTCATATCATGTACAACCCCGGTTTTAGCCAAGAAATTGGTTCATTACTTTTTAACGCGCTTCAACTTTTTCAACTCTTATGCAATACATGAGCGCAAGCCATGGATATAGCACTATGGTGGAATAAGGTGTAATGGTAGGGGTTATGTAGGAAGACAAAAAAGGAGAAAGTCTCACATCAACCAGGCGTATCAACGGGCTATGGAGATGCCCATTAATAGATATCAATGTGAGGAGTAGGGATTGCCATGCAACGGATGCACTAGAGCTATAAGTGTATGAAAGCTCAAACAAAAAGAAACTAAGTGGGTGTGCATCCAACTTGCTTGCTCACGAAGACCTCAGGCATTTTGAGGAAGCCCATCATTGGAATATACAAGCCAAGTTCTATAATGAAATTTCCCACTAGTATATGAAAGTGACAAAATGAGAGACTCTCTATCATGAAGATCACGGTGCTACTTTGAAGCACTAGTGTGGTAAAAGGATAGTAACATTGTCCCTTCTCTCTTTTTCTCTCATTTCTCTTTTTTGGGCCTTTTCTCTTTCTTTTTTATGGCCTCTTTTGTTTTTCTTAGTCCGGAGTCTCATCCCGACTTGTGGAGGAATCATAGTCTCCATCATCCTTTCCTCACTTGGGACAATGCTCTAATAACGATGATCATCACACTTTTATTTACTTACAACTCTAGAATTACAACTCGATACTTAGAACAAAATATGACTCTATGTGTATGCCTCCGGCGGTGTACCGGGATATGCAATGAATCAAGAGCGACATGTATGAAAGAATTATGAATGGTGGCCTTGCCACAAATACAATGTAAACTACATGATCATGCAAAGCAATATGACAATGATGGAGCGTGTCATGATAAACGAAACAATGGAAAGTTGCATGGCAATATATCTCGAAATGGCTATGGAAATGCCATAATAGGTAGGTATGGTGGCTGTTTTGAGTAAGATATAAGGAGGTTTATGTGTGATAGAGCGTATCATATCACGGGGTTTGGATGCACCGGCGAAGTTCGCGCCAACTCTCAAGGTGAGATAGGGCAATGCACGGTACCGAAGAGGCTAGAAAATTGCGGAAAGGTAAGTGTGCGTATAATCCATGGACTCACATTAGTCATAAAGAACTCATATACCTATTGCAAGAATTTATTAGCCCTCGAAGCAAAGTACTACTACGCATGCTCCTAGGGGAAGGGTTGGTAGGAGTTAACCATCACGCGATCCCGACCGCCACACAAAGGAGGACAATCAACAAATACCTCATGTTCCAACTTCGTTACATAACGGTTCACCATACGTGCATGCTATGGGAATAACAAACCCCAACACAAGTGTTTTTCAATTCCATAATTACTCAACTAGCACAACTATGATATTACCACCTTTATATCTCAAAACCATTATCTAGTATCAAATTTTCTCATGAAATTATAATTAAAGCAAATTGCCATGCTATTTCAAGACTCTCAAAATAATATAAGTGAAGTATGAGAGATCAATGGTTTCTATAAAACAAGTCTACTGCCGTGCTATAAAAGATATAAGTGAAGCATAGAGTAAAATTATATAACTCAAAAGATATAAGTGAAGCACATAGAGTATTCTAATAAATTCCGAATCATGTGTGTCTCTCTCGAAAGGTGTGTACAACAAGGATGATTGTGGTAAACTAAAAAGCTAAGACTCAAATAATACAAGACGCTCCAAGCAAAACACATATCATGTGGTGAATAAAAATATAGCTCCAAGTAAAGTTACCGATGGAAGTAGACGAAAGTGGGGATGCCTTCCAAGGCAACCCCAAGCTTTGGCTTTTAGGTGTCCTTAGATTATCTTGGGGTGCCATGGGCATCCCCAAGCTTTGACTCTTGCCACTCCTTGTTCCATAATCCATCAAATCTTTTACCCAAAACTTGAAAACTTCACAACACAAAACTCAACAGAAAATCTCATTTTTTTAGAAAAGGAGGATGCACCCCCGGCCTCTGCATCTGGACGATGCATACGGCCACTTTATTAATTATTAAGCACAAAAGACCTTACAAAGTAGTACATCAATAAGCTTGAAGCCACCATCTAGGCAACATTTGTCGCTACTCCTACCCCCTTGATGTAGTGGTGCCGAATGTTCGAGCCTAATACCAAACAAACATCACACCAAATCCTAACATCTAATGCCGGATGCCCCATCCTAGCCACATACCGGGACTGGGTCACACACCGGTCCGGCGCACTCACCGAGGCTGCCGCCGCCTTCTTCCACCAATCCATCTCCAGAGCAGGTACTAACGCACAGACCTTGCCAGGCCTGCCGTCGATGCCACCATGGCGCCAGACAGCTCGACCACCCTGCGCTCGTCCATCCAGCCGCATTCGTCGTCGATATGCAGCTGCACCATGCCGCCACCACTCGTCGTCAATGACGCGGTAGATACAACATCGCACCACCTGGCAGCCTCCACACCATCACCACTGCTGGAGCTACTTGGAGCCCGCCATCCACAACATCTCTCCCCCGAATAGTGGTTCCTCCCAAGACAGCGCCTCCATGGAGGATACGACGCGCAGGACGCCGCCGCCGCCCAATCCAGACTGAATTTTGGACTTTTGTCCAGGAGGGGTTCGAGGGTGGATAGGGGGGACCTCGGCTTCGCCTCCAGGAAGGATAACGGCGTCAAGTGACGTCGCGGGCCGAACACGCCGACCAAAGTTTCCTCCGGTCCCCATCCTATGCCACCAAACCTCCGTGTACTCCGGATCCGACAAGCCACGATCCGAAACCCGCGAAGATGAAAGAGCCATGGGGCTCAACCCACCAGAAAGGAGGATCAAGAAGAACTCCTTGTAGATCTCCAGACGCCGAATCCAACGATCCGACATGGCCAGCGACGATCATCACCACCCCGCGGCGGCCGACGGAGTCCGAAGAAAGGATCCAGATGGATCCGATCTGGATCCGACGGCACCCGCGATCACCGGTCAGGCCAACGCAGCCACGACCTCACGGCACGCAGGTCGCCACTGTCGCGCCGCGCACGACGCCGATGGGAGACCCGCCCGCTGTGCCGCCGGACCCCACGTTCGCCCGGCATTCCTCTGGATCCCGCTGTCCCGCGCCAGCCGAGATGGAGAGGATGGGGAGAAGCCCTGCCGCCGCCCAGCCAGCCAGGCTTCGCCCGGTGACGCTATGGACAGCGGCAAGGAGGGGGAGAGAAGGAGGAGACTCGAAGGGCGGCGGCTAGGGTTTTCCCCTCGGGTCGCCCACAGAGGCGACGTGAGGGGCGATGCGAAAGAAAACAAAATACCACTTCAAGGTACTGTAATGAACTCATTCTTTATTTATACTAGAAGAATGCCCGTGCATTGCAACGGGGCCACATTAACTTTAAAAGTTCAATATCAATTATGTTAATATTACATTTAATATTCTCATACATATTAAGTGACATTGACGACCTTTTTACCATCAAATTCTCACACACACACACCCTCTCCCTCCCTCTTCCTCACTCTCTCTCCCCCTCTCCCTCACTCGGGAGGTGGGACAAAAATAAACCCGGAACCGAGACTACCAACTGAGACATTAGGAGTAGAGATCATTTAGTTGTTAAGAATAAATAGAAAACGATGTTAAAAAGGAGAAACAGATTAGAATAATTGAAAAACCAAAAGGACGATGTAAAAGGGGATTCGCCGTGCCCCCGGGCCTTTCCACCGAACTGGCTCAGTGGTCCAGTCCCCGCGCGGTCGTCTTCTCCTGTTCCCCGAGCCGCGTCGCTACAGAGCCGGGCTCCCGCCCGACCACCTCACTGCCATTAAAGGGGAATGGATAAGGGTGACGCCCTTCCTTCCCTGCTCTCATGGCCTCACTCCTCCTCGACACCCCCTCCCAAATACACTTCTCCTCCTCGCTCGCTCGATCCCGTTGAACTGGACGAAGTCAGACGCCACGGCCACCATGACCGATCCCGTCCACATGGCCACTGCCCTCCCTGCGGGCTAGGAGCTTGTCGAGGAGCTCCAAACGCCTTCTCTACTTCGTCTGCGCCAACGAGATCAAGTCCAGCACCCCCGCATCGACGTCGCTGCCGTCTTCCTCAACCTTGGGCCACCGCGACATTGCCGTTCGATCCGCGCCGCCCCGAGCTCCCATGTCTTCTCCTAGGGCGCCATTGACACCGCCATGATCTCCTCTTGCCTTTCCCCTGTTTCCCCTCTCGTTTGCTCTTGTTAGGTATTTCGTCGTGGCCAAGAACCGCCGTCCGCCATGGCCATTGCAGGGGTAGCCACCGAGCTCCTCGGATTGACCCCGTGGCACATGCCTGCTCCTATGCATGCCCATGCCCGAGCCTGCTGCTCTTCTTCCGCGCCCGCGGGGCCACTCCCTCTCCATGCCACGCCTGTGCTACACCGCGTCGGTCGCGCCCGCCGCTGCCGTCGCGCTCGCCGCAGCCACCGCACCACTGTGCCCCACGCGACACACACCCTGGCCGCACGCCACACTCTCGCTGGCTGCGCTCGCCCGTTCTGCTGTCGCCTATCCCTTCGCTCACCCCGCTGTCACGCCCCTGCCTCGCGCCGCCTCCAGTCGTGGCCATCTTTTGCCGGCCGCCCCCTCAGCCACGCCAGCCGCATCTCTGCCCTCCATCGTCGGTCGCTCACCTCGCCTACTGCGTGTTGCTTCCTGCTGCTATGCGCTGCTCTACCGCTGGTACGCTGCTGCACCATGCCCTTGACACCGCCGTGGACAAATGTGGCGGAGGGATTATTAATGGAGTACGAGAAGGTGTGGAGAGGAAGGAGGTCTGGGGCGGTGTCACCTGGCTGTGGTGGAGGTGTTTATGCGAGAAGGAGCCGAAGTGGAAGGGGAGGTCACAATTGGAAAGAATCGCAAAAAAAATCATAACCCGGAGATCTCAGTTCAAAAAATGCTAATATCGATGGAGGGGTGATTTCCTTCAATAGGTGGAAAACATAGGAAATATTGGTTGTTATCAAGGAAAGGTAAAAATTTAGGAAAGTTAGGATTTTTGAACTGATTTCTATGCAAATGGGGTTTTATTGTTTTGGTAACGTGATATCAGTACCTGCCCGTTTGTGACGTGTCTGATTAGGAAAGTTTGCAAATGTTAAGAAACTATTTATTGGGAGGAAAGTTGTGACGTGTCTGTTATTTGTTTCCTAAAACAAATTTCACTAATAAGAGAAATCGATTGATTTAGATAAGTTAGGAAAGTTAGATTAAAATGTATTATTTGTTTCCTGAAAATCTGTTATTTGTTTCCTAAGATAAATTGAACCAATAAAAGGAATCAATTGATTTGCATATTTTAAGGAGGTTAGATTAAAATGTATTATTTGTTTCCTGAAAATCTGTTATTTGTTTCCTAAGACAAATTGAACCAATAAAAGGAATCGATTGATTTGCATAATTTAAGGAAGTTAGATCCGTGATTTATTATACGTTAGGAAAGTTCTGGTTGTAATAAAGAGTGGAGAGAAAAATAAACCGATGGACCAGGGTGGGAGGGGGTGGTGGGAGGAGAGACGAGAAAAAAACAGCGAAAATAAACCGCGGACCAGGGTGGGAGGGGGTGGTGGGAGGAGAGACGAAAAAACCCCAGCGAAAATAAACCGCGGAGACGATTCACCAACTCATCCACTAGGAGTAGAGATTGGTGTTAAACTTACAGTATTCCAACTTCCCTATGGTTTATAAACTATTTTACTAGCCATAGATTCATCAAAGTAAGCAAACAACACGCGAAAAACAGAATCTGTCAAAAACAGAACAGTCTGTAGTAATCTGTAACTAACGCAAACTTATGGAACGTGAAAAATTCAACCAAATTAGGAAGTTCTAGATAATTTGTTTATTGATCTACATAAAAAAGAATCAACTGAAAAGCACGTTTCTGTGAGTTATGAAAACTAATCTCGTGCGCGCAAAGTTTCTGTTTTCTGCAGCAAAATCAAATAACTATTACCGTATGTTATCCTAACGGTTTTACTTGGCACAAACACAAATTAAAACACAAAAACGAATCTAACCAGAGGCTAGACATATTATTTATTCCTAAACAGAAGAAAAAAGCAAAAAGCTAAAATAAGATTGGGTTGCCCCCCAACAAGCGCTATCGTTTAACGCCCCTAGCTAGGCATAAAGGCAGGATAGATCTAGGTGTTGCAATCTTTGGTAGGCAATTCTTCAATAAGACATCTATCATTCTTAGGAGTTTCTTTATTTTTATTAATTATCAAACATCTAGGCACATAACCGAAAAAATCATTTGTAGCTAATGGTTCCTTAATGATAGCAAAAAGATTGGGATGAACACTTATAGATTTGAGATCCGCAGCTTCCTTACTAGAGGATTCACCCTTATTTTTAGGAACATAGATAAGCTTGGCAATTTTAGTTGGAGGACTTGGAGTATTCTTTACGAAAGAAAAAGCGGTTCCCAAATTGGTAATGATACCCTCTAGTTTATCGATTCTAGTGGAATCCTGATTTATTCTTTCATTAATTATGGGTTCCTTCTCTTTAATTTTTTTCAAAGTGACTCCTACTCTAGATCCATATTGGGTGATTTGGTTGTGGATCTTTTTATCCAAACTTTCAATTAACTCTATGGTAGCAACTTTATTTTCAATAATTTCAAGTCTTTGCATTAAATGCTCCAAAGTTAACATAGTACCATTAACCAAAAGAGGTGGTGAGCCAAACAAATCTACCACAGCATTATAAGAATCAAAAGTATGGCTACCCAAGAAATTCCCTCCGATAATGGTATCAAGGATATATCTGTACCAAGGGGTAGCACCTATGTAAAAATTACGAAGAAGAACAGAAGTAGATTGCTTCCTGGTAGATCTATTTTGAGCATTGCAAATTCTATACCAAGCATCTTTTAGCTTTTCTCCCCCCTTTGCTTAAAATTAAGAACTTCATTCTCAGGAGACAACGGAGAAGATAAAGGACTAGCCATAACGATGAGCAAACGAACGAAAAAGAGGTAAAAGGAAAAGAGAGGGCGAATAAAACGACAAGGGTGAAGTGGGGGAGAGAAAAACGAGAGGCAAATGGCAAATAATGTAATGCGAGGGAGATGAGTTTGTGATGGGTACTTGGTATGGCTTGACTTTTGCGTAGACTCCCCGGCAACGGTGCCAGAAATCCTTCTTGCTACCTCTTGAGCACTGCGTTGGTTTTCCCTTGAAGAGGAAAGGTTGATGCAGTAAAGCAGCGTAAGTATTTCCCTTAGTTTTTGAGAACCAAGGTATCAATCCAGTAGGAGGCCACGCACGAGTCCCTCACACTTACACAAACAAACAAGAACCTCGCAACCAACGCGATAAAGGGGTTGTCAATCCCTTCACGGTCACTTACGAGAGTGAGATCTGATAGAGATGATAAGATAATATTTTTGGTCTTTTTGTAATAAAGATGCAAAGTAAAATAAAAGGCAATAGAAATAGCAAAGTGTTGGAAGATTAATATGATGGAAATAGACCCGGGGGCCATAGGTTTCACTAGTGGCTTCTCTCAAGATAGCATAAGTATTTGCGATGGGTAAACAAATTAATCTCGAGCAATTGATAGAATTGAGCATAGTTATGAGAATATCTAGGTATGATCATGTATATAGGCATCACGTCCGAGACAAGTAGACCGACTCCTGCCTGCATCTACTACTATTACTCTACACATCGACCGCTATCCAGCATGCATCTAGAGTATTAAGTTCATGAAGAACAGAGTAACGCATTAAGAAAGATGACATGATGTAGAGGGATAAACTCATGCAATATGATATAAACCCCATCTTTTTATCCTCGATGGCAACAATACAATACGTGCCTTGCTGCCCCTACTGTACTGGGAAAGGACACCGCAAGATTGAACCCAAAGCTAAGCACTTCTCCCATTGCAAGAAAGATCAATCTAGTAGGCCAAACCAAACTTATAATTCGAAGAGACTTGCAAAGATAACCAATCATACATAAAAGAATTCAGATGAGAATCAAATATTGTTCATAGATAATCTTGATCATAAACCCACAATTCATCGGATCTCGACAAACACACCACAAAAGAAGATTACATCAAATAGATCTCCACAAGAGAGGGGGAGAACATTGTATTGAGATCCAAAAAGAGAGAATAAGCCATCTAGCTAATAATTATGGCCCCAAAGGTCTGAGATAAACTACTCACACTTCATCAGAGAGGCCTTGGAGATGATGTAGAGGCTCTCCATGATCAATTCCCCCTCCGCTGGAGCTCCGGAAAAGGTCCCGAGATGGGATTTCTCAGGTACAGAAAATTGCGGCGGTGGAATTAGGTTTTTGGCTTCGTCTTTGGTAATTTAGGGGTACGTAGGTATATATAGGAGGAAGAAGTACATCGGTGGAGCAACGAGGGGCCCACGAGGATGGAGGGTGCGCCGGGGGAGGGGGGTAGGCGCGCCCCCTACCTCGTGCCTTCCTCGTTCGTTGCTTTGCGTAGACTCCAAGTCCTCTGGATCATGTTCGTTTAGAAAATCACGTTCCCGAAGGTTTCATTCCGTTTGGACTATGTTTGATATTCTTTTTCTGCGAAACACTGAAACAGACAAAAAGCAACAATTCTAGGCTGGGCCTCCGGTTAATAGGTTAGTGCCAAAAATGATATAAAAGTGTATAATAAAGCCCAATAATGTCCAAAATAGAATATAATAAAGCACGGAACAATCAAAAATTATAGATACATTGAAAACGTATCAAGGCAAATGTCGGCGTTAACAGGGGTCACCAGACTTGCCTGCCTGCGGCCTGCGGCGTGGCTCAAAGGAAGCCCAGCACAACCCATCTTCATCAACACAAGCCCAAGACCCTCGCGAGGGGCCAAGCATCGCGGGGCGAACGACAAGGAGCTTCCTCAGGCACGGCCTCGTCAGGCTGGTTCACGAGGAGGCGGAGAGTTCAAGGCGGGGTACCTCGCGAGGTGCCCATGACGCAAGCCATGACAACCGAGGGGGCCAGTCGGGCGCCAGCCCACGCAGTGTCCTCCTTTCCTCTTTGGTGCAAAGGGAGCAAGCGCAGGCAAGAGCATTAAGCAGAGGCATCCGTTTCGGTGCAACAAGACCAAGACCAGCCCAACGGTAGGGAAGAAGTCATTGTGGAGCCCAAGCAGGCGTCACCACCAGAGCCTTTGACAGGCGAGGACCAACTTTAGTCAGGATAAGTGTACTCGCTGTTCCCTTCAAAATGGCCAATTGTTGGCGCCCTTCCCGCTCAATATTTGGGAAGAGGCCCAGGGCCTCTGCCTATAAATAGGACTAGCCACCCCTGGGGTGGAGACATCGAGAGACCGGATCGAGAATCCACGAGCCAGAACCAAGTAGCACCAGCCAAGAACAGACCCTCGCGAGGCTGTTCTTCCTTGTATTGTTCCTCATCAGCCCAAGAGGCAATCCACCACACCACACACTGGAGTAGGGTATTACACCACAATGGTGGCCTGAACCAGTATAAATCTTGTGTCTCTTGTGTTGTTCTGTTTGGTAGTTTAGGTCCTAGCGATTCGGCAAAGAGCAAGTAGGCAGAGGGTCGAATCT
Organism: Triticum dicoccoides; assembly: GCF_002162155.2. NCBI lineage: Eukaryota > Viridiplantae > Streptophyta > Magnoliopsida > Poales > Poaceae > Triticum > Triticum dicoccoides. The sequence goes on along the minus strand of NC_041381.1, from coordinate 358,883,052 downwards.
CCGCGCGCACCCCAGTGTTCGAACCTCAAGGGTCTGCCGGAACCCGAAATCCGACATTTGGCGCGCCAGGTAGGGGTGCGCCGGAATTTGCCTTCCGTTGTCTCGTTCTTCTCCGACCATCGCATCCATGTCTGACGCTCGTCGGGCTCGCGCCGAGCGCCGAGCCGCCCTTGCTTCCCATGTCGCCCAGACGGCTCCCGTCGGCGGGCGCCCTCATCGTTCCCTGTCACCCGCCGTCAATGCCGCCACCGGCCCGGCGGGGAACGAGCACCAAGCATCGTCCCAACATCCATCCATGAGGCGGGACGGCCGCACTGCCACACCCTCGCTCACCCCCGCTGGTTCTTCATCACGCGCGCCCCACGCGGCCATGGAGGCCCGAGCCGCGCTCATCGCGGCAAACAAGCTCCTGCGCTACCGCCCCATCGATGACGTCTATGAAGAGTGGCTCGACCGAGTCGCCGAACTCGTCCGCGCCGCCAGGGTCTCCCCCGCGCCGTCCTTCTCACTGCACCGCGCCCCGCCCTGTGCGGGCAATGAAGCTCCTGGGGTGCCTCAGCCGCCTCCACCTCAATAAGGCACCCTGGCCCCAAGGCGCGCGGCCCCTGGGCGGAACCCACTCCGTCAGGCGCCGGCGCAGCAAGAGCAGAGCTGCCAAGAAGTCCCTCGCCCCCGAGAAGCTGCCCGAGCGCTCCCTGCTCCAGCACGTCAAGACCCTGCGTTGCCCCCAGCCGCGACGCATGGGGACCCGCAGGACCAAGCTCTTCATCGCCCCAGGCCTCGTGTGGCCACAGCAGGCTGCCGCGCCTTCACCTCCGAGCTGCACAGCGTCGCGTGGCCTGGCAAGTTCAAGCCAGACCTGCCTCCTCGCTACGACGGCACGGCTGACCCTGCAGAGTTCCTCCAGCTCTACGAGTTGGGCATCGAGGCTGCCAACGGAGGCGAAAAGGTCATGGCGAACTAGTTTCCCATGGCGCTCAAGGACGGAGCCCACACCTGGCTCCTGAACCTGGCTCCAGGCACGATCTCCTCCTGGGACGAGATGCGCACCCGCTTCATCGCCAACTTCCAGGGTACCCGCGACCGGCCACCCGCCATGAGCGACATGCGCCGTATCAAGCAGCAACCAGGGGAAACCCTGCAGAAGTACATCCAGCGCTTCAACAACGCGCGCCTCAAGATCCCCAGGGTGACGGAGGAAGCCATCATCTCGGCCTTCTCAGACGGTGTGCGTGACGTCAAGATGAAGGAGGAGCTGGCGATGCATGAAGACCTGTGCACCTCCTTGGAGCTGTTCAACTTGGCGACCAAGTGCGCCAGGGCTGAGGAGGGACGCCTCTCCCTCCTCGAGCTGCCTGCCGCAGACCCAGAAGAGAAGAAGCCCAAGGCCAAGGACGTGAAGCGCAAGGGGGCTGCCGTACTCGCGGCCGAGCCAGACACCAAGCGGGGCAGAGGTCAGCCCGAATCCTCCAAAGGCAGTCGGTACTGCGTGTACCACGACCTCCACACCCACAACACCAATGAATGCCAAGAGCTCCGGGCCGTGCGTGAAGGAAGGGTCGGCAGACGTCCCGACCGTAGCGACCGGGGCTACGACCGAGGAGGAGGAAGGAACGCAGGACGTTGGGAAGACTGCGGCCCACGCCAAGGGTGGCGCGACCAACCTCGCGAGGATCGCTGGCAGGACCCGCCTCGCGAGGGAGGCTGGAGGGATCAGCCTCGCGAGGATCGCCCGCAAGGGAACGCAGGCCTCCCTCCGTTGCCGCCGCAGCCAAGGAGAAATGAAGACCGTCATCAGGACGAGGGGGCTGGGGGCTTCCAGAAACCACGTGCAATCGCCTACATCCTGGGTGGAGCTCAAGCCCCAGCCTCTCAGCGCATCTTCAAGCAGTTCGCCCGCGAAGTGAATGCAGTCCTCCCCAAGCTCGAGGCCACGCGCCCTCTTAGGTGGTCGTCATGCGCCATCACGTTCAATTCAGCCGATCAGCTCAAGTGCGCGGCCACAGCCGGAGTCCTCCCGATGCTTTTCTCCCCAATCATCAGCAACGTGCTAGTCACCAGGACCCTCATCGATGGCGGAGCAGGGCTCAACGTCCTATCCGTGGAAATGTTCAACAATCTTCAAGTGCCCTACAGTCAGCTTCAGCCAACCAAGCCTTTCTCCGGAGTCACCGACGGCTCCACCGTCCCGATTGGGCAGGTCCGCCTTCCTGTCACCTTCGGGGCACATGACAACTACCGCACCAAGCTCATCGACTTCGATGTCACCAACATTCGCCTGCCATACAACGCCATCCTCGGGTACCCGGCGCTGGCCAAGTTCATGGTTGTAACTCACCACGGCTACAACGTCCTCAAGATGCCAGGAAGTGGCGGGGTGATCACGGTGCCCTGCGAAGAGAGAGACGCAGTGTGCTCCCTGGAGCGAGCCTTTCAGGCCGCATCGCTGGAAGACCCGGACCGCGGAAGCAAGAGGCTTCCCGAGGCCGCCCCAAGAAGAAGAAGACATCGTCCGGCCCGGCCCCTCAGGAGGCAGGCCCCTCAGGGCCCGCGCCTCCTCAAGGGGAACCTCCCTCCATCGCATAGGGAAGCGCGCCCGGCGCCCTCCTCAGGCAGGGCTCGGGGGCTCTCCCCTGGAGGGCCGCCGACCTCGCCAAGGTCACGAGGGAGGCGCTTGGGCACCACGTGGAGGCGTGTTTCGAAGCACGCTTCCCACAAGAAGGAGCAAGGCAAGGAGGGCCAAACCCTCAGGAGTTCGTCAGCAAGGCCATTCAGGAGCTACAGGAGTCAAGAGTCATGAGAGGCAGCCGCCGCCTACCCGCTGTGGCCCCCCATCCAGGCGAGGATGGTGGGCTGTGTGTCTGCATCGACATACCAGGGCTCAACCGAGCCGCGTCTCAGGAGTGCCTCTGGCCTTCGCAAGTGGGACGCTGCGAGGGTCCGCCCCACAGCTACGTTCGCATGCCTTATGGCTTGCCGAACGCGGCTGCTGCGCAACAGCGCCTCATGAGGGCCATCCTGGAGGCTCAAGAGGTGAGGCGCGCCGCAGCCCTGGCAAAGATGGAGATGGCCCGCGAGGAGCCGCCAGCGCCTCCGGAGCCTCCTGAGGCCCCTGGGCCTGGGGGCTCATGAGGATCGGCTCCCGCAGCCCACCGAGTCTGCTGCACCAACACCCCTTCGTCCCCAACATCATCAGGTGACATCTTTCAAGTTTCATTTTCAGCTGGGAGCACCCTCAGGGCCGCATTATTCCCAGGCCACGTGGGTCCGTCCCTGCGGCGTGTATCCCTTTTATTTCATATCCTTAGCTTACCTTATCGGGGGCGACCCTCGGGCTGCATCATCCCCAAGTCGCTCGGGCCTGGCCCAGCGGCATGTACCCTTCTTGCATTTATCTTAGGGCTATGCTTTCGACCCATCACGCTTGTTATTTGGTGCCTTTTCCTCTTGGGTGTCGGAAGCTTGCGCGTTAAAGGGGGGGTGCCCGAGCATCGCGACTCAGGGCTCCTACCGGCTCTCCGGCCCTCACCCTCTGGTCTTGTCCATGGCATCGCGACCTGGCATGCCAGTGACGGCTAAGACCAGCCCGAGAGCCGGGACCCGAGGACGTAGAGTTTCAACATCTAACCCAGC
>NC_041381.1:358858696-358878934 GCF_002162155.2 Triticum dicoccoides | reverse complement strand
TCACCCTCTGGTCTTGTCCATGGCATCGCGACCTGGCATGCCAGCGACGGCTGAGACCAGCCCGAGAGCCGGGACCCGAGGACGTAGAGTTTCAACATCTAACCCAGCTTGTGCGTTAAAGGGGGGGGTGCCTGAGCATCGCGAATCGGGGCTCTTACCGGCTCTCCGGCCCTCACCCTCTGGTCTTGTCCACGGCATCGCGACCTGGCATGCCAGTGACGGCTGAGACCAGCCCGAGAGCTGGGACACGAGGACGTAGAGCACCGGCATCTGGCCAAATTTGCAGGAACACACTCCAAGATAAAGCCTAGAGCCAGGCGCAACCCGCCTTGAGGTAGGGCCCCGTGAGTCCCGCGCTGGCCCACGGGTGCCTAGATACACCTCGTCAAGCCCTACCGTGCCGGCCACGTGTCAGGGTGGGGCTGTATACGCCCCGGGGGCTCCTCCCGGAGTGGAGCCCCCTCCCACGCACCAGTGGAAGCACCATCCTCCGCGCTGGCCAACGACACTGCCGAGGAGCGGCTATGCCCGTACACATACGGAAGCGCTATGCTCCGCGCTGGTGATAAACAACTGAGGGTGGCCCCCGGGCCGCATCAACCTCAGGGAGCCCAGAGCTCAGTGTCTGGCCTCATCGCAACGCCTCCCCTCGGGAGTGCCGCGCGAAGGGGCTCGGCACGGGGGCTGCGCCCGGGTCACGCCCAGACGCACGCCACCTGGCCAGGCCCCCCAGGCCTGGTTCGTCGCACGTCCCTCCCCGAGCGGAGCCAAGGTACGAAGGCCGTTTGAGCGTCAAGGGGGACTCCCGAGCATCGCGACTCAGGAGCCGAACTGGTCGTGTAGCCCCTCACTCCTTAGTTCTGAAAGGCTAACGGCGGTTGAGGTATGCGCGGGGCCGGGCTCTGCAGACGTAGAACGGCATATCCATCCATATCTCACCTCCCTACTTGCTGTTCGAGCGCCAAGGGGGACTCCTGAGCATCGCGACTCAGGAGCCTAACTTGTCACGTAGCCCCTCACTCCTTGGTCCCGTCCTGGCTTCCGGTCGGGGCTAATGGCGGCTGAGGTATGCGCGGGGCCGGGCTCTGCCGGCGTAGAACATAAGCAAGTAGGAAGGAATAGCGCAAATTTCAGGGAATTCAAAAGCAAATATTACAGTCCATACTGTTATCACAGCACCAAATGCAAGTCTTAACGCCTCCCCGAGGCATGGTACATGCGCAAGAATTAAAAGCAGGACGGGAGCCACGACGGAGTCACTTGCCGGCGGTGGAGCTGCGCGGAGCAGGTTCGCCTTGTGGAGCAGCAGGACTAGCAGTGCTCCGCTTCGGCCTGGTGCTGAAGGCCCGAAACTTCCCCAGCAGAGCCTCCGCACGACCCTTCACGGCCTTAGTAGTGGCAGCGGCACGCTCGCCGCTCGCTGGCTCTAGCAGGCTGTCGAGGTCGATGCTAGGGTCACGGAGATATATGTGGGTGAAGACCCGGGTCAGCGCTGCAAAAGACAAGACGTGTGCCTCGGCCTCGGCCGTAGGGCCAAGGCCAAGGGTGACATCCTGAAGGGCGCGAACCAGGAAGGGAAGCAGCCTGGCGGGGCCATCCTCCTCGCCGGCCAGCGCGCTCTCAAGGCCGCTATCATAAAGCGTCTTCAATGAAGTGCGAGCCTTCTCCTCCATGTCCGCGAAGGCCACGCAATCCTCGGCGAGAACCCGGGCCTTGCCGTCTAGCTCAACCTTCCTCGCCTCCAGCTCTTGCTCCAGCGCGCCTAGGCGGCCACAGCGCCTCCTGAGCTTGGCCCCCTGGTCCTTGACGGCCGCCTCGCGAGCCTTCATGCTTTCCTCCTGCTCTTGGCGAAGGCGGGCCTCCTCGGCAAGCTGGTTCTACAGGCCCTTCATCTCGCCCTCCAACGTCTCACAGCGACCCCGAACACTAGCTGCCTCCCCCAGGGCAGCGTCGCGGGCAACCTTCGCCCCAAGGACGACCTGCTTCTCCTCGTCGCAAGCCGTCGAGGCCTGGACCAGCGCCGCCCGTATCGAAGCGTCGGAGCGAATCCAGCCAGAAGCGAGCTCCAAGCGCCCGGCCACTAGACGAGGGTTGGCGCCCAGAAGATCCTGCCGCAGACGGTCCAGTCCGGCAACGGTGCGATCCAGAACAGTAGTCGGGGAAGCAGCAGTTGGTGGAGTAGGAGGAGAAGACGGCAGCGTGACCACAATATCCGGAGGCGGAACCTTCTGCGCCACGACGGCTGTGGACGCAACATCAGGTAAGGGCACCTCGGGAGTCGCCTGGGCCATGGGGGCTGAGCTCGCCCCAGCAGGCTCAGCCTGGCCTCGCGAGGACGCCCGGGCAGGAGAGGCCCGTGCGTCGCAGTCGCCTCCTTTCTCAGGCAGAGGCACTGCCACAGATGGGACCTCAGGAGCTCCCTTCGACTTCTTGGCGCGGGCGCCAGCCTAGCCGGAAGATACGAGCATCAAGCCTCAGTAACAAAACACTAATCAAGACAGGAATCAAGCACTTACAGGTCATCGCCTGCGGGCTCAAGCAGCCTCCGGCCGTACTTAAAGCCCGAGAGCCGGCTGCAAGGGTCAGCTTCAAGGAGCTCGGGAGTAGGAGATGCGCCTGCGGATCGCCTCAGGGCTGGGGCAGACCCGCGGGGGATCAGCCCAGTCTGGTCCTTCCTCGGGATCAGAGGCAGGCTCCCGCTGCCTTGCTCATCCTCATCCTCGTCGTCGTCACTCTGAGAGAGGCGGAGAGTGCGGGACCTGCACCGAAGGGGGGGGAGCCTTTGACTCCGCCTCGGAGTCAACCCCCTCTTCCTGCTCCCCTTCTTCTTCCTCTTCGCTGGAGTCGTCGGAGGACACGTCCACCAGGTCCTCTGGAGCCTCTGCAAGCACAGGCCCGTCCCCGTTGGCATGGACCCCACTACCTGCTCCCAGTCCTCGCGGAGAAACAGGGGTGCAGGAGCGCCCTCTAGCCTCGCCACGTCGCCCCCAACCAAGGACTGGAGGACCGCAGCCAGATCCTCATCGGCCAAGACCGCGGGGCTCGGGTGAGGCCTCCACATCAGAAGTGAGTGCTGACGAAGCGGAGCCAGCTGGTGCTCCAGGAACTCCCTCAGCAGCGACACACCGGTCAGCTTCGCCGCCGCCATGCCGGCCGGTCTCAGATCCGCATCCATCTTCTCCAACACCAGCTTCGCGCGGCGATCCACAAGCTCCACTCGGGACCAGTCGTCGGAGCTCGCGGGGTGCTCCGTGGGCAGGATCAGCCGAGGGTGGATGCGCCCAGCATCCACCAAGACCCACTTGCTCCTGAAGCCCTCAATCCATTTCCCATGGTTCGAAATGGCGATGGAGCCGCTGTACGCGACGAAGCTCGCGCACGCGGCGGCAGAACCACGGGAGGTCCGGAGGGAGAAGTAGTGGCGCAGCAAGGCCACCGAGGGTTTCACCCCTACCTGAGCCTCACAATAGTAGGCGAAGATCGCTAGGAGAAGGACGGAGTTGGGATGGAGGTGCAGAGCTTGTATATTATAGTGGCGGAGGACAGAGAAGAAGAACTCAGAAAAGGGAGGCACGAGACCAGCGACAATGGCACTCACGAAGAGCGGATAGAAGGTGCTCCCTCGGCCTTCAGGGATGGCAGAGCCGGCCTTGAACACCTTCGCCCCGTCGATGCCCTGCGCCGCCGCCATCTGGCGCACCCGGGCAAGGCTCGCCTCTGACACATTTGGTGAGTCCAAAGCGAGCGAGTAACAAGCTCCGGCCGGGGCTTGGCGAGGCGCCATGTCTAGCTAGGGCGCTCGGCAGAGTAGATCTGAAGATTTCGAAGGCGGGGAGGAGAGGCGCAAGAAAGGGGATCTGAGCAGCAACTGGAGGAAGCAAAGGAGGCAAGGGAGATGCCGCTTCTTTATCAACTCGCGCGGTTGCAAAGGCGCCCACGTCCAATCAACCGCCACGCGACGCCCAAGGCCGCAGGCTGTTAGGGCCCGCGACGCTTCGCACTTGCCCTTTCGCCTCACTGCTCGGCCAAGTTCGGGCGCGCCGTGGGCCCGGGGGCTACTGTCGGCGTTCTGGGAACGGGGGTCCCCAGACTTGCCTGCCTGCGGCCTGCGGCGTGGCTCAAAGGAGGCCCAACACAGCCCATCTTCATCAACACAAGCCGAGGACCCTCGCGAGGGGCCAAGCCTCACGGGGCGGACGACAAGGAGCTTCCTCAGGCACGGCCTCATCAGGCTGGTTCACGAGGAGGCGGAGAGTTCAAGGCGGGGTACCTCGCGAGGTGCCCATGACGCAATCCATGACGACCGAGGGCGCCAGTCGGGCGCCAGCCCGCACAGTGTCCTCCTTTCCTCTTTGGTGCAAAGGGAGCAAGCGCAGGCAAGAGCATCAAGCAAAGGCATCCGTTTCAGTGCAACAAGACCAAGACCAGCCCAACGGCAGGGAAGAAGTCATTGTGGAGCCCAAGCAGGCGTCACCACCAGAGCCTTTGGCAGGCGAGGACCAACTTTAGTCAGGATAAGTGTACTCATTGTTCCCCTTCAAAATGGCCAATTGTTGGCGCCCTTCCCGCTCAATATTTGGGAAGAGGCCCAGGGCCTTTGGCTATAAATAGGACTAGCCACCCCCGGGGTAGAGACATCGAGAGACCGGATTGAGAATCCACGAGCCAGAACCAAGTAGCACCAGCCAAGAACAGACCCTCGCGAGGCTGTTCTTCCTTGTATTGTTCCTCATCAGCCTAAGAGGCAATCCACCACACCACACACTGGAGTAGGGTATTACACCACAATGGTGGCCTGAACCAGTATAAATCTTGTGTCTCTTGTGTTGTTCTGTTTGGTAGTTTAGGTCCTAGCGATTCGGCGAAGAGCAAGTAGGCAGAGGGTCGAATCTCCGCGCGCACCCCAGTGTTCGAACCTCAAGGGTCTGCCGGAACCCGAAATCCGACAGCAGAAGAGAGGGGCCGGAGCACAAGGCGGACAGGAGCAACACCAAGACAAAGAAACACAAAAGAGCAAAGGGGCAAGGTGGACTCCCCCGGCAAGACCCTTGCCGGGGCGGCCTCCGCGGCCTCATCAAGAACCTTGCCGGGACAGCTTGTCCAACGCCAGCAGGGCGAGCCACCCTTGAGCCTGCGGGTTCCAACACCACCAACCAACCACATTGGAACCAAGGCTCAGGAGGCACCTCTGTGGTGGCATGCAGATCTTCATCAAGATCATGAACACACAGGACTAGATGAGGGCCAGAAGACGATGATCCTCGGTGGGATCCTAGCCGAGGAAATCCACGAGACCCCCGGCAAGACCCTTGTCGGGGACGACCACGGTGCCGCGGCAAGACCCTTGTCGGGGACCCGACAAGGCCCTTGCCGAAGACACCTCCGGGGCCACGGCCAGGCCCGCGTCTGCCATGGCTCCACCGCCGTCCCCATGCAGCTGCCAGCTCAACCAGCTGGGCAGGCATCTGCATGGCAACGAGCGGCCTCTACACCGACCGAGCAAGCACCTACGTGGTGGCATGCAAGCCTTCATGAAGGCTCCACCACCACACCAGCCCAGTAGCCAACCAACATGGCGCCACGACTCCCCGTCAGCTCGGACGCGTGTTGAAGCCAGGCGTGGCGGCGATAGCTGGGATGTGCTTCCTTGCCGTCCCTGATAAAGCAAGAGGGGCACGTCGGCAGCGCATTAAATGCGTTTGTCCGACGGGGCCAGAGGATAGACTCATCCACTATAGACCTTTCCACCTCCTGTGTGCCACTGTGGCAACCCCTTTTTGCCTATAAAAGGAGGCCCGAGGCGACCAGGAGAAGGATTCAGATCTTTTGGGCAAAGCGACACCCCGTAGCTAGCTCAAGAAGACAAGAACACTCAATACATCCACCAAAGCAGGACTAGGGTATTATGCATCTCCGCGGCCCGAGCCTGGGTAAACGGTCCGTGTGCTTCCTGTCAGACCCGCTCTTTGCACAACCCCGCGCCCGCCAACCATATAAGGGATTCCAGTGATCCCATAGTTGTCATTTCCACCGACATCTTTGGCGCGCCAGGTAGGGGGGGCGCAGTTGTGAAAATCCGGTCTAGCGGTTAGCCTAGCAGTTCTTCATCGCCATGGCTCCGAAGAAGAAGACGATCACGGTGATCGGCTCATCCGGAGCCGAACGGCCTGTACCGGTGCGAGCGAGCAGCGGACAGAACCCGAGGCACGGCCCGCGAGCACCAACATTGCTCTGGCAGTCAGAGCCTGGCGAGCGGCGTCGTTCGTGCGTGAGATGATGAGCCGCACGTCGCCAAATCAAGAGACGGAGCTGGCCCCCCGCAGGCGGCGCGGGGCCCTCCAGGGGCGGCGCCGTGTCACCCACGGGCAGCGCGGCGACCTCCAAGACGCCTACGCTGGCGCCCACGGCGCACTCTTCCTAGGGTGAGCGCGACGAGCAGCGTCGCCACGCTGGTGACCCCGAACGCTGCCATGGGGAGAGTCCTATGCGTCATTTGCGGGACGAAGGAGGCCAGCATGCCCGCCGAAGTGCTTGCAAAAATGGCATACAACCACTGGGCCGTGATAGAGCTCCTTCTAACATGGTTAGAAGTCGGAGCGCGCCACGGTCCATGCAGCTTTCGCCGCCACCTACGCCAGTAGAAGCTTTGGTGCACGCGCAGCTGCTCCTCGACTTCCCTCCTACCGCAGAAAAGCTCGATGAGTGGAGAGCCACCATCCGGAGCCTCGTCGGTGTCGCCAACAAAGATGAACCATGACCGGCGGGGCCCTTGGGTCGATGCTCCGTCGAGCCACCGCACACCTGCGGTGGAGGGGCCAGGGGTGCTGTGGCCACGATGCACTCTCCTCCTTTACGCCAGCCGCCGCGTGTGTCGATCCGTCGTGATGACACTTGCGATAACATTTCCATAGTGTCGTCCGACCCACAGACCCACCGCGACCAGTGCCAAGTTCTTCGGGAGCGAGCCCACGAGGACGCTCGAACCACCATCGAGCGCCGGCGCGATATACGCCATCAGTTAGATAAGCGGGCGGGGCCCGCTATGGACCACCCAGCACCGGGAGGCTCCGACGGCCTACCTTACGAGGTGGGTTGCCTAGCCTTTACCCGTGAGCTGCGACAGTTCCAGTGGTCGTCCCACCGCACGTTCAAGCCCGATGTCGGCGAGAAGTACAACGGCAAGACCCATCCGTCAGAGTTCCTCAGCATCTACACCATCGCGATGCAAGCCGCTGGAGCTCGTGACGACAAGGTGCTTGCCAATTACTTCCCGTTGGTCCTGAAACCCGATGTCATGTCTTGGTTGATGCACTTGCCGGCGTATTCCATTTCTTCTTGGTCGGACCTATGTCATGATTTCGTTGGTGCCATCACTGGAGGCCACCAAGCTCATGGCCAGGTGAGTGATTTGCATATCATTCCTCAGAAGGAAGGTGAAAACCTGCGCAAGTACATATAGAGGTTCAGCCGAGTGCAATACAACATCCTAGACGTTCATCCCGCCGCCGTGATCAGTGCATTCCACCAGAACATGCGTAACCGCAAGATGTGTGAAGAGCTGGCAATGAACATGGTCAAGGATGTGGCGAACTTTATGTTCTAGCCGATAGGTGCGCTCGGGCTGAACAGGGAAGGAAGTACCCCGGCGAAGACGCCGGCGTGGAAACCGACTCTACCGGTGAAGACACTGCCGCCCCGACGAAGAAGGGTCGGCGTCACAACAGGAAATGCAAGGGAAAGGCCGTGCTTGCCGTCGAGGGATCCGACGACACTGGTGCTGCCAAGAAGGCCAAGGTAGACGACCCCGGCAAAGCGATTGTCGGGTGCGCCACTTGTCGGGCCTTGGTGGCTGCCGACAAGCCAGGAAGCTCCGATAAGCAGTATTGCAAGATCCACCGCACCAAGGGCCACGACCTCCAGAACTACCGACAAGTCGAGCTGCTTGCTGAGAAGCAAAAAGCCGAGTATGAGAGGCAGGACAAGGAGAATGGTCAGGATGGCGCCGAAGGATCCGGCAAGAAGCGTGGCAGCCAAGGAGGTCGCCGCGGCAAGGACAACCAGCAAGAGAGGCCCGCTCGGGGCCGTGACAAGAAGCAGGAAGACGACGATCATGACGAGGATGATGAGTCCGGCGACCATGAGTTCCAGAAGGCTACAGAGGCCATGTGTGTCGATGGTGGCGCCTTGCTGCATACTTCTCACCGCCAGTTCAAGTAGTGGGCGCGTGAGATCACAGCAGTGGAGCCGTTGTTCGACGCTCAGAAGCCGCTGAACTGGTCCAACACGCCTCTCATCTTTGACACCGAGGACCACCCTGATCGCACAACTGTGGTCGGGTGTTTGCCGTTGTTGGTTTCACCAATGATACGCAACCTCAAGGTGAACAAGATGCTGGTTGACGGCGGGGCCGATCTGAATTTGGTCTCACCGGTTGTGATCAAAGGCTACAAATTCCTGATGGAGACCTCGAGGAGACGGGCACGTTTCAAGGGGTCAACCCGGGAAGGAGCCAGCCGAAGGGTAAGGTCACGCTGCCTGTGACGTTTGGAAGCGAGTTGAACTACAGGATGGACAGGATTGTCTTTGATGTAGCTAAGATCCCCTTGCCCTACAATGGGATCCTCGGCCGCCCTGCACTAGCCAAGTTCATGGCGGCGGTGCATTACGCCTATAACATGCTGAAGATGTCGGGCTGATGACCATCATCACCGTTCCCTGCGATAGGAAGGATGCGCTGATCTGCGCCGACCTACTCTACTGGGAAGCAGTTGCAGCAGCTGCCGCCAAGGCACTTGCTCCTGCCGCTGAAGCCCTGGGAGGGAATAAGAAGACCGGCAAGACCTCTCACACCCACTCCGGCAAGCACACCTCTTTGGAGTGTTGTGCTACCATCGAGGACGTGCCAGAGAGCTCCACCGGCAAGAGCAAGAAATCCAGAGCTGCACCGCCAGAGACCAAGAAGGTGTCCGTCAAGGAGGATGGCACGGGAGGGGCTTTCACCATAAGCTCCACCCTCGACGGCAAATAGGAAAGCACGCTCGTCACTTTCCTGCGGGCGAATGTCGATGTGTTTGCATGGCAAGCATCCGACATCCCCGGCGTTCCCAGGGAAGTGATTGAGCACTATCTTGCTGTCTGTCCCCATGCGCGACCCGTCAAGCAGAAGGTCAGGAAGCAAGCTTTGGAACGGCATGAGTTCATCACAGAGGAGACCAGGAAGTTGGAAGCGGCGGGCTTGGTGAGAGGAGTGCTCCATCCAACATGGTTGGCCAATCCGGTGGTGGTGCACAAGGCAAACGGGAAGTGGAGGCCGTGTATTGACTACACAGATATCAATAAGGCTTGTCCTAAGGACCCCTTCCCGTTGCCGCGCATTGACCAGATTGTTGACTCCACAGCCGGGTGTGATCTGTTATCATTCCTCGACGCCTACTCGGGCTAGCACCAGATCTTCATGACAAGGGAAGACGAAGAGAAGATAGCATTCATCACCCCATGTGGTACATATTGCTTTTTACGGATGCCTTTCGGGTTGAAGAGTGCTGGCTCAACGTTCGCAAGGGCGGTCCAAATTGGTTTTGAGCCCCAGCTACATAGAAATATGGAAGCTTATATGGATGACATAGTGGTTGAAACCAATGACAAGGCAACTCTTGTACAAGACTTAGAAGAGACGTTTGCCAACCTGCGCAAGATCAACCTCAAGTTGAACCCTGAGAAGTGTGTCTTCGGTGTTCCGTCCGGCAAACTTCTCGGGTTCTTTGTGTCACAGTGTGGGATCGAAGCAAACCCAGACAATATCAAGGCTATTGACCAAATTGAGGCGCCCAAGCGGATCAAGGATGTGCATCGGCTCACTGGCTGCGTTGCCACCATTAGCAGATTCATCTCCAAGTCTGCCGAGCGCGCCCTTCCCTTTTTCAAAATCTTGAAAAAGGGGGAACAATGGAATGGACCCCAGAGGCCGAAGCGGCGCTACTGGATTTGAAGAAATACCTCTCCTCTATGCTGATACTAGTTGCGCCTAGACCACAAGAGCCATTGTTGCTGTACCTAGCGGCAACGAATCAAGTGGTCAGCGTCGTGCTAGTGGCACAGAGGGAGGTCAACAAAGAGGTAGTAGCAACGGCAGGACTGGCAGATGGCGAGCCAGAGATTCCCCCGGCAGGGCCTGGTGCCGGCAAGGCAAGGCCCCAGGCAGAGTTTGACGTTGGCAGGACAGGGCCTGCGCGACCAAAAGAAGTGGTGCAAAAGAAGAAAATGATGCAGCACCCGGTTTATTTTGTCAGCTCCCTCTTGTAGGGGGCTAGGTCAAGGTACTCTGGTGTGTAGAAATTGCTCTTCGGCCTCCTTATGGCCTTGAGGAAGTTGCGTCATTACTTCCAAGCACACGAAATCACTGTCGTCACACGCCTCCTGTTGCAACGGATACTGCATAATCCAGAAGCAACCGGGAGGATTCTGGAGTGGGCCTTGGAGCTGTCGAGCTTTGGTTTGAGGTTTGAAAGTACTTCGACGATCCAGAGCAGAGTCTTGGCGGAGTTCATTGCGGAATGGCCCTCAATGCCCGACGAAGAGATCCAGGAGACCACTCTCCCCGGCAAGGAAGCAAGTCGCAACTGGATCATGTACTTTGATGGGGCTTTATCGCTGCAAGGCACCGGTGCTGGTGTGCTGCTTGTCGCACCCACCGGACAGCACCTCAAGTATGTAATCCAGATGCACTTTCCCAGGGAGATGTCCACCAACAACATGGCTGAATACAAGGGGTTGCTTGCCGGTCTCAGGATCGCGGCAGACCTCGGGGTTAAGAAGCTCATTGTCAGGGGTGATTCACAGCTTGTCGTCAGGCAAGTCAACAAAGATTATCAGAGCCCGTTGATGGAGGCCTACATAGATGAGGTGAGCAAGCTGGAAGAGCGCTTTGACGGTATACAAGCGGAGCACGTTCCCCGAGCGGAGAACGACATCACCGATTACCTGTCGAAGCACGCTGCCTTCAAATTGCCTGTGGAACCAGGTACTTTTGTGCTTCGGTTGACTCAACCATCCGTCGAACCATCAACAGAGCAGAACAAGCAGAGGAAATCAGGCTCCGGCAAGTACTTTCCCGCCGAGCTCCCAGGAGCCGCCGGCAAGGATGCCGCCATGGACACTGAGCCTGCCATGGGGCAACCGACTCCGGCGGGGCATCAAGCCCTGGCCGTAGAGACGACCACTCCCATGGCAGAGGAAATGCCTTTAGTCCTTGTTGTCGAGCCCCAGGCTCCGGCATGGGCACAACATACCATCCGTTTCCTCCAGACAAGGGAACTTCCTAAGGAGCAGGAAGAAGCAGAGGAAGTAGCCCGCGGGTCTGCCATGTACCAGTTCGTCGACGACGTCCTGTACAGAAAAAGACCGAATGATGTGAAATTGAAGTGCATCCCCCGGGAGGAAGGACTAGAGTTGTTGGCAGAGATACATGGAGGCATATGTGGCTCCCACATAGGGTCAAGGGCCCTTTCCGGCAAGGCATTCCGGCAAGGTTTCTTGTGGCCCACTGTCCTCCAGGATGCAATGGCACTAGTAACCAGGTGTGAAGCGTGCCAGTTCCATTCGAAGAGGCTTCATCAACCATCTCAAGCCCTTCAAACAATCCCTCTCTGCTGGCCATTTTCGGTCTGGGGGCTCGACATACTGGGCCCTTTCCCCCGCGCTGTCGGGGGCTTTGAGTACTTGTATGTTGCAATCGACAAGCTCACAAAGTGGCCAGAGGTGGAGGCAGTGAGAAAGGTGACAACACAGTCATCCGTCAAGCTCTTCAAGGGGCTAGTCTGTCGTTTTGGTGTGCCCAACAGGGTCATCATCGACAGCGGCACGTAGTTCACAAGCCACACCTTCATGCAGCACATCCAAGACCTCGGCAGCAAGGTCTATTTTGCCTCCGTGGCACACCCACGGAGCAACGGCCAGGCGGGATTGATCAGTTGCCGGCGGTTCTTTGGTCGATCAGAGCGACGCCAAATCGAGCCACCGGCCAGACACCCTTTGCCCTGGTATACGAGGCAGAAGCAGTTCTCCCCACGGAACTCACATACGGGTCACCTCCAGTGCTCGCTTATGACAAGCTTGAGCAAGAGCAATTGCAGCAAGATGATGCAACGCTCCTTGAGGAAGATCATCTTCGGGCGGTTGTGAGAGCAGCGCGCTACCAGCAAGCCTTGCGCCGCTACCATAGCCGTAGGGTTCATGCCCGAAGCTTTGAGGAAGGCGACCATGTTCTTCGGCGCGTTCAATCGGCCAAGAATTCCAACATGTTGTCGCCGAAGTGGGAAGGCCCTTATCAGGTAATACAAGTCACAGGCCTGGTGCAGTCCGCCTGGAAACCGAAGATGCTATTGCAGTGAGAAACTCTAGGAACATTGAACATCTTCGCAAGTTTTACCCATAAGGCGCAGTTGCCGAGCCCCCCGGCAAACCACCTTTTGTACAAGCCTTGTCGGCAAGGCATGTAACCCTCTATACAAAGCCAGGCGCAGACCCTGAGCATAAATAAATGAAGCGCCGGCGCCCTAAGTTATAGCATGCATGCTAGGTTAAGTCTCTCCCTCGGTTAGGGTTGATAGTGCTTAGCGGCGACTAACCCCTAGCATAGAGGTCGAGTTTGCGTTTCTTTGTTCCTTTCCGTCCTCTTTGGTTCGCAGGGTCCATGGACATTTCTGCTGAGCTGTTTGGAAGAAAGAGAACGAGCCGGTGCTCCTGCCTCGGCAAGCCAAGGTTGCCGGGGGCTGCAGATACAAGAATCCAACCACGGCAAGCCAAGGCTGCCCGGGGCTGCAGACTCAGATAAGTCTTTTATCCTCTATTGTGCATTTTCGTATGAAGTCGGGACATATGAAACCTCGTTCTGCTCCTAGACCACCGTGCTCCCCCTTTTTTCCTTTACCCAAGTCCCTAGGTCGGAACCGAGTCATAGTCGCAGCGGTGAGGGAATAAACAAGGGGCCTAACTCTACTTCACCCTGCCTCCGCCAAGAGCGTGAGAATGGTCCGCTAAAGTAAGGGGACGGCAAGGCCTGTTACCGGGCAACAATGTTTTTCTTAAAAATAACAAGGATTCGTTCCTTGGCGTGGGTCACGCTCACGAACAAAGAACCCGACAAGCACCCTTTTTCATTAAAAACATCCCATATAGGTATAGTTCATACGGAATAAAAAATCATGAGCAAGGGGATTACAAATTTTAAATCTAAAAAGTGCCTGCAGGCTTACAAACTAAAAAGAGATAAGATGCTCGTAATCCCTTTCTTGTCCCTCTCCTCAGAAGGTGGAACCAGATGGCGGGAGGGCAAAAAGAGCGCCGAGGCGAGGTACAAGGGGCAGAAGGCACCAAGAGAACATCCCGGTGCCGAGAGAAGAGCTGGAAGATGAGGCAACGGGCTGGCAATACACGACGAAGGCGTCGGTGCCCGTGTACTCCGACTTGACGGCCGCCACCCGCCTTCTTCGCCTTCTCCAACCCTCCTACGCCAGTCGCCCAAGGAGGCGACAGGGAACGCGCCGATGGAGAGCTTGAAGAGGAAGGCCCTCGGCAGGGCGCGTGGCCGGGGGAGGGGCGATGCGGTCAGTCAAAGTCGAGGTCGGCGTCCTGCCGCTCGACACCCTCGTCGTCGATGTCGCTGTCCTCCTCGTCACTCCCGCTTAAGGAAGAATCTTCATCGTCAGAGGTGCTCTCCATGCAGCACTTCAGGCGAGTTTCGAGATCTCCAAAGACCTTGATGGAGAGCAGGCCGCCCTCCATTAACTTGAAATAGAGGACGAGCCCCGCCGTCAGGCTGTGGACACGAGAAAACGTCTTCCATCCGCGACGGAGGTACATGGCGTGAGGAGCGGGGAAGTCGATGTCGACCCGCGTGCCGCCGTTCCCGCAGCCCCTCATGTGCAACCTGAGGGTCTGGGGCGGATCAAGCTCCATCTCCCTAGCAAATGGGGTAGGAAGACAAAGACGATGACGCGGTGGCCGGCGCAGCCTAATGAAGAACTCGCGGGGCTGGTCCCCGTCATGGCCCTCCATCGGAGGAGGCATCGCTGGCGGAGGCAAGGCCGGTACGCTGCCCCGTCCCCCTCTTCCCCGAGCGCCACGGCAGCCTCGCCCTTGCCCCCTCCCCCTTCCTCTCGTGGCCAGCTCTGCTGCCGTGGGTTCTTGGGAAGGAGGGACGCGTTGTCGAGCAGCGACCCTCGCCACCACTGTTGAAGGGCCTGTGCCCCCTCTCGCTATGGCAGATGGAAGAAAGGAACGGGAGTGGAAGGAGATGGATGCTGGAAGAATGCGGGATGACATCCCCTCCCCCCTCTTATAAAGGGGCGGGGTCGGGGCTCGGCCGCCCCGCTCAACCAATCCAACCATCGGGGGCACAGGGAATCGGGACCGACCCGCTGCTCCAATCAGCGACAGCCCAGTTTCCCACCTCCACCGCCTGCCACCTGCATGAGGGACACGTGGCGGGCGAGCATGATCGAGGGGACGGGTGAGGCGACCGTTCCCCACCCCATGATCATGGGGCGCGGACGGCTTGAAGACCGCGACCCGAGTCCCCTCAGTAAATGAGCCGCGCCTCTGCGTTTTCCTCTTTCTTATGGGGAAGGCGCGAGCCACCTCTTTACTGTGATGTGACGCATGCATGCGGGAACCGCCCCACGCATGACCCCCACGTCACACACAACCCTCCACGTCACGCATTCAATGCGGGTCGTGGGGAAGCGCAAGCGAGCAGAAAAAGTCCGCGGTTAAAATCTGCCCCGCCTGCCCGCGCACCGTTTTGGGCCTGGCCCAACAACGTGTCACGCTTATGTGTGGCCCAGGCCCGGGGGCTCCTGTCGGTGTACAAAAGTAGGGGCACTCCTTTTTACCCCTTTACTTGTGCACGGGCAGTCGGAGCCGCGCCCACGACCACACTAAGCAGGGCAGAAGAGAGGGGCCAGAGCACAAGGTGACCAAGAGCAACGCCAAGACCAAGAAACACGAAAGAGCAAATGGGCAAGGTGGACTCCCCTAGCAAGACCCTTGCCGGGCGGCCTCCGCGGCCCTGGCAAGAACCTTGCCAGGACAGCTTGCCCAACGCTAGCAGGGCGAGCCACCCTTGAGCCCGCGGGTTCCAACACCACCAACCAACCACATTGGAACCAAGGCTCGGGAGGCACCTCTGTGGTGGCATGCAGATCTTCGTCAAGATCATGAACACATGATCAGATGAGGACCAAAAGATGACGATCCTCGGCGGGATCCTAGCCGAGGAAATCCACGAGACCCCCGGCAAGACCCTTGCCGGGGACGACCACGGTGCCGCGGCAAGACCCTTGCCGGGGCCCCGGCAAGGCCCTTGCCGAAGACACCTCCGGGGCCACGGCCAGGCCTGTGTCTACCAAGGCTCCACCACCGTCCCCATGCAGCTGCCAGCTCAACCAGCTGGCAGGCACCCAAGTGGCGATGAGCGGCCTCTACACCAACCCAGCAAGCACCTGCGTGGTAGCATGCAAGACTTCGTGAAGGCTCCACCACCGCGCCAGCCCAGCAGTCAGCCAACATGGTGCCACGACACCCCGTCAGCTCGGACGCGTGTCAAAGCTAGGCGTGGCGGCGACAGCTGGGATGTGCTTCCTTGCCGTCCCCGATAAAGTGAGAGGGGCACGTCGGCAGCGCATTAAATGCGTTTTTCCGACGGGGCCAGAGGATAGACTCATCCACTGTAGACCTTTCCACCTCCTGTGTGCCACTATGGCAACCCCTTTTTGCCTATAAAAGGAGGCCCGAGGTGACCAGGAGAAGGATTCGGATCTTTTGGGCAAAGCGACACCCTGTAGCTAGCTCAAGAACACAAGAACACTCAATACACCCACCAAAGCAGGACTAGGGTATTACGCATCTCCGTCGCCCAAACCTAGGTAAACGATCCGTGTGCTTCCTGTCAGACCCGCTCTTTGCACAACCCCGCACCCGCCAACCGTAGAAGGGATTCAGGTGATCCCATAGGTGTCGTTTCCACGGACAGCGGGGTATATCCCCGACAACTTGTGCATCCAAAAACCCTTAAATACAAATCTTATTTTGAAGTGTCCACCATACCTACCTAGGGATTGAGCAAGATCCCTCAAGTAAGTTGTCATTGGTCCAAAAAGGCAATAAAAATTGCTTCTAAATGTGTGAGATCATTTAGTGTAAGAGAAAATTGAGCGTTGCACAAACTTGTGATGGTGAATAATAAAAGCAACATACTGCATAATAAAGGTCGCTATCACAAGGGGCAATGCAACATGACATTCTTTTGCACTAAGGGGCCGAGCATACAAACAAATGAGCGCATGGCAAGCTCTGCTTCCCTCTATTCCTTTTTATTTTTCTCCTTTGTCAAGCATCATGTGGTGAGGAAAGATCTAGGCACATATGTCCAGTTGAATATAGATAGCATGAGTTATTATTATTGACATCACCCTTGAGGTGAATACGTTGGGAGGCGAAACTATAAGCCCCTATCTTTCTATGTGTCCGATTGAAACATTTTGCTCATGTGTACGCGGTGAGTGTTAGCAATCATAGAAGACTATATGATGGTTGAGTATGTGGACTTGCCTAAAGGCTCTGCTACATGACCCTTCCTGAAAAGATGATGAATTGTAGTTGCAAAGTTGACTGAGAACATAGTTTGTTGGTTTCTAATAGTGTTTTTGCTTTATACTTCGATTGTGTGATGAGTTGTCACTAATTCATGAGAAGTCTATGATAAAATTTCTATGATAAAAGCCTTACGTTTAAGTTTGTTGCTGTTATAATAATGAACATGATGCTTCTATGTCCGTATTTTGTTTTTATCGACACACCTCTCTCAAAGCATGTGGACATGTTTTTCGATTTTAGTTTTTGATTGAGGACAAGCGAGGTCTAGCTTGGGGGAGTTGATACGTCCATTTTGCATCATGTTTTCTTACTGTTATTTATAATGTTTTATCTATAATAATGCTTTTTGGAGTAATTCTAATACCTTTTCTCTCAAATATGCAAGGTATACACAAAGTGGGAGAATTCTGGCAGCTGGAAATCTGGACTGGAAAAGCTGCATCAGGCCACATATTCTGCACAACTCAAAACAAGCTGAAACTTCACGAGGAATTTTTATGAAATATTTGAGGTATATTGGAGCAAATAACTACCAGAGGGAGCCCACCAGGTGGGCACAACCACCTGGGCGCGCCAGGGAGCCCAAGCGCGCCCTGGTGTGTTGTGCTCACCCAGGCCCACCTCTGGTGCCCATCTTCTGGTATATAGGTCATTTTGACCTAGAAAAAATAAGGAGAAGACTTTTGAGATGGAGCATCGCCGTCTCGAGGGGAAACTTGGGCAGGAGCACTTTTTCCCTCCGATGAGGCGACTCTGCCGGGGGAACTTCCCTCCCGGAGGGGGAAATCATCATCATCATCACCAACAACAACTCTCCCATCTTGGGGAGGGCAATATTCATCAACTTCAACAGCACCATCTCATCTCAAACCCTAGTTCATCTCTTGTGTTCAATTTTGTTACCGGAACTATAGATTGGTGCTTGTGGGTGACTAGTAGTGTTAATTACATCTTGTAGTTTATTACTATATGGTTTATTTGTTGGAAGATTATATGTTCAGATCCAATATGCTATTCAATACTCCTTTTATCATGAGCATGATTATCATTTGTGAGTAGTTACTTTTGTTCTTGATGTCATGGGAGAAATGATGTTGCAAGTAATCATGTGAACTTGATATGTGTTCGATATTTTGATAATATGTATGTTGTGATTCCTTTAGTGGTGTCATGTGAATGTCGACTACATGACATTTCACCATATTTGGGACTAAGGGAATGCATTGTGGAGTAGCAATTAGATGATGGGTTGTGAGAGTGACAGAAGCTTAAACCCCAGTTTATGCGCTATTCCGTAAGGGACCGATTGGATCCAAAAGTTTAATGCTATGGTTAGAATTTATTCTTAATACTTTTCTCATAGTTGCGGATGCTTGCGGGAGGGTTAATCATAAGTAGGAGGTTTGTTCAAGTAAGAACATCACCTAAGAACCGATCCACCCACATATCATATTATCAAAGTGACGAACACAAATCGAACCAACATGATGAAAGTGAGTAGATGAAATTCCCGTGTACCCTCAAGAACTCTTTGCTTATCATAAGAGACCATTTTGGCCTGTCCTCTGACTCAAAAGGATTGGGCTACCTTGCTGCACTTTTGTTATTACTATCGTTACTTGCTCGTTACAAATTATCTTGCTATCAAACTACTCCGCTACTTATAATTTCAGCACTTGCAGACATTACCTTGCTGAAAACCACTAGTCATTTCCTTCTGCTCCTCGTTGGGTTCGACACTCTTACTTATCGAAAAGAGCTACAATTGATCCCCTATACTTGTGGGTCATCAGTTACCGGTGTTCCACAAATTTAAAAAGAAAATATAAAACACATTTGTGAAGGTGGTTGACATCATCATCCTTGCGATGGGAGGGGGTACCATGATGACATGAGACACGTATCTTCCTTGTAGCAGCCGACTACTAACCTCACGACCTTGTGTCGTGTTTGTTAATTTGAGCTAGCGTGCGACACACAACACCGTCTTGCATATATTTTTTTACCTCGACCAGCCGCACAGTGCATCTACATCGGCATAGCTACCGACATGGCGTCCTTCACTCACTTGAAAGCACAGGCGTTGGAGCCATTAGTGGTGGAAATTTTAGTGAGACATGCGGAAGCGCCGTCGGGGATGCACTGGTTGTAATGGGAAGTATCATATACTAGTATCATGCATATGATACTAGTGTATGATACCGCATTCGTAGTGCATAGTATCATACTAGTGTAGTATCATACATAGTCGCATTTATTGCCATGCATGACACATAGTATCATAGTATTTATTATCATACGGTATCATAATATGATACTCAACCTTTTCTTTTTTCATTTATTTTTATGCCACCTCATCAAAATTGCCTAGTTGGCATGCATGATACTAGCTATAATACTACCACTACGACCAGCCTCAGCCGGATCGAAAACAACTATTATTTTGGATCAGAGGGAGTTATTATTTTGGATCAGAGGGAGTGCATGCCATGCATTAATCTCTAAAAAATCAAATGACACACAGCAGGCACCCACAATAAGTATGCACTGTGCTCCGTGCACACAAAAGCACTCAAGAACATACAACACTCAACCACGCAGCAAAATCAAGCCCGCATCAGCACACATCCCGCATAAAGTCAAAAGTTTCAACATGCCTAATTCTTTTGGATGCGTCCGTGTAACATCCCAAATTTTCAATTTGGATGTTATACATAGGTCATCATATGCATATCATATTTTATTTGCATTTTGGTTTTGGTCCTAGAAATCCTAAGCAACTCAAAGACCCAAGGAGAAAGTTGGGGATTTCATTTATTTTCATATTTGAATTTTCTCAAATTTGAAAAGAGGATCATTTTGGTTTTAATATTTTTTTTCAATTATTTCCAATATTAAAAATAAAAGAGAGAACATAATATGACTTATTCAAAAGAGAGGAATATGGGAGGAAATTTTTTAAATCAAATAAATATTTTATTTGGATTTTATTTGCTATTTTATTCGAATTAGAAAAATATGCATTTTCAAAATTGCATTTTTAGGTCAGGAAATTGTTCATCTTGTTCTCAATATTTTATTTAGACGATGAAAATTGTTTTTGGCATTTTTAGATTTTTTTTATATTTTATTAGGATTTTTTGTTTTTTTGCAGGTTTATTTAAAAAATAAAAATTCCCCGAACCGACTTGGTCGAAACCCAGCCGACCCACTCCCGCGCGCTGCTGCCTTTCCTGCCATCGTGCCGCGCACGGACGCTGAGGGGAGTCCGAGCCGGACTCCTCCCCAGGGCGGCCCCCTCCCCAAGCAACCCGCCGCCGTCCTCTTATAAGCTGCCGTCCCCGCCGCCTGACCTCCCCTCCCAGCCCCGCAGTCGCCGCCCACCACTGCCGCTGCTCGCGCCGCCGCCGCTTGCCTGCGCTGCGTCGCCGCCCACTGCCCCCGCCGCCGTAGCCCCGCAGCCCCGCCACTGGATCTCGTCGTCGCCGCCGCCGGTTTTCTCGAAGAACCAGTAAAAACCGCCGACGCCGCCGTTTTTTGGGTTTAGATCTAGATCAGTTTTTTTAGGGTTAGGGTTTTCTCGGT
>NC_041381.1:358742961-358858048 GCF_002162155.2 Triticum dicoccoides | reverse complement strand
CGCTGCTCGCGCCGCCGCCGCTTGCCTGCGCTGCGTCGCCGCCCACTGACCCCGCCGCCGTAGCCCCGCAGCCCCGCCACTGGATCTCGTCGTCGCCGCCGCCGGTTTTCTCGAAGAACCAGTAAAAACCGCCGACGCCGCCGTTTTTTGGGTTTAGATCTAGATCAGTTTTTTTAGGGTTAGGGTTTTCTCGGTTTTCTCGGTTTTCCGATCGGCTCTATTTAGCGAACGTTCGCCCGAACGCCTCTGCTCGCGAACGTGTTCGTTCGTTCGTCTCTGATAACGAACGTTCGTTCGTTAGTCTTTTCTTTTTATTTTATTTTTCGGCCAGGGACCTATCCGCGATTATTTTTATCGCAGATTAGCCCCTCATCTTCAAACCCTCGCAACTTTTTAACCGTTCGTCCAAATCCAGTGAAACCAATGCCAAAGTCTTCGTCTCGAACCCCTCTTTCCAGTTAATCAACTTGAACATGATTTTGACAATTTAAAATTTGGTTTCAAGCAGATTTGAATTCAAACTTCTTTTGATAGTAGTTTCAGTATTTCCCTTAGTTTTTGAGAACCAAGGTATCAATCCAGTAGGAGACCACGCACAAGTCCCTCGTACCTACACAAAACGATAGCAACTCGCAACCAACACGATTAGGGGTTGTCAATCCCTTCTCGGTCACTTACGAAAGTGAGATCTGATAGAGATGATAAATAATATTTTTGGTATTTTTGATAGATAGATGCAAAGTAAAAAGTAAAAGGCAAAGTAAAATCAAAGCAAGTAAATAAAGCGATAGAGATTGATATGATGAGAATAGACCCGGGGGCCATAGGTTTCACTAGTGGCTTCTCTCAAGAGCATAAGTATTCTACAGTGGGTGAACAAATTACTGTTGAGCAATTGACAGAATTGAGCATAGTTATGAGTATATCTAGGCAATAAACATGTATATACGCATCACGCCCGAGACAAGTACATCGAAACGATTCTGCATCTACTACTATTACTCCACTCATCGACCACTATCCAGCATGCATCTAGAGTATTAAGTAAAAACAGAGTAACGCCTTAAGCAAGATGACATGATGTAGAGGGATAAATTCATGCAATATGATAAAAAACCATCTTGTTATCCTCCATGGCAACAATACAATACGTGCCTTGCTGCCCCTTCTGTCACTGGGAAAGGACACCGCAAGATTGAACCCAAAGCTAAGCACTTCTCCCATTGCAAGAACTACCAATCTAGTTGGCCAAACCAAAAAGGATAATTCGAAGAGACTTGCAAAGATAACTCAATCATACATAAAAGAATTCAGAGAAGAATCAAATATTATCCATAGATAATACTGGATCATAAACCCACAATTCATCGATCTCAACAAACACACCGCAAAAAGAAGATTACATCGAATAGATCTCCACAAGAGAGGGGGAGAACATTGTATTGAGATCCAAAAAGAGAGAAGAAGCCATCTAGCTACTAGTTGTGGACCCGAAGGTCTGAAGTAAACTACTCACACTTTATCGGAGGGGCTATGTTGTTGATGTAGAAGCCCTCCGTGGTGGATGCCCCCTCCAGCGGAGCTCCGAAACAGGTCCCAAGATGGGATCTCGTGGATACAGAAGGTTGCGGCGGTGGAATTAGGTTTTTGGCTCCTGTTCTGATCCTTCGGGGATACGTAGGTATATATAGGAGGAAGGAGTACGTCGGTGGAGCGTCAGGGGGCCGACGAGGTACGGGCGCGCCCAGGGGGGCGCCCTCCACCCTCGTGACCGCATTGGCACTTCTTGGAGTAGGGTACAAGTCTCCTGGATCACGTTCGGTTGGAAAATCACGTTCCCGAAGGTTTCATTCCGTTTGGACTCCGTTTGATATTCCGTTTCTTGAAACACTAAAATAGGCAAAAAAACAGCAATTCTGGGCTGGGCCTCCGGTTAATAGGTTAGTCCCAAAAATAATATAAAAGTGGAAAATAAAGCCCAATATAGTCCAAAACAGTAGATAAAGTAGAATGGAGCAATCAAAAATTATAGATACGTTGGAGACGTATCAGGCATCCCCAAGCTTAATTCCTGCTCGTCCTCGAGTAGGTAAATGATAAAAAAGAATTTTTGATGCAGCGATACTTTGGTATAATTTCAATATAAATCTTCTTCATTGTGATATGAATATTCAGATCCGAAAGATTCAAGACAAAAGTTCATATTGACACAGAAATAATAATACTTCAAGCATACTAATCAAAGCAATCATGTCTTCTCAAAATAGCATGGCAAAAGAAAGTTCATCCCTACAAAATCATATGGTTAGGCTATGCTTCATTTTCGTCACACAAAGATGTTCCCAACTTCTATACCCTCGATGACAAGCCCAGCAATTGTTTCATACTCAAATAATCTCAAACTTGTTCAACCTTCATGCAATACATGAGCGCGAGCCATGGATATAGCACTATGGGTGGAATAGAATATGATGATGGGGGTTGTGTGGAGAAGACAAAAAGGAGAAAGTCTCACATTGATGAGGCTAATCAACGGGCTATGGAGATGCCCATCAATTGATGTCAACATGAGGAGTAGGGATTGCCATGCAATGGATGCACTAGAGCTATGAATGCTCAACAAAAGAAAACTAGTGGGTGTGCATCCAACTCGCTTGCTCACAAAGACCTAGGGCGTTTTGAGGAAGCCCATCATTGGAATATGACAAAAGTAATGTATGTCATGATGATGATGATGGAAGTTGCATCGCAATATATCTCGGAATGGCTATGGAAATGCCATGATAGGTAGGTATGGTGGCTGTTTTGAGGAAGATATAAGGAGGTTTATGTGTGATAGAGAGTATCGTATCACGGGTGGATGCACCGGCGAAGTTTGCACCAACTCTCAAGGTGAGAAAGGGCAATGCACGGTATCGAAGAGGCTAGCAAAGGTGGAAAGGTGAGAGCGCGTATAATCCATGGACTCAACATTAGTCAAAAGAACTCATATACTTATTACAAAAATTTAGAAGCCATCAAAAAATTCAAGTACTATGTGCATGCTCCTAGGGGGATAGATTGGTAGGAAAAGACCATCGCTCGTCCCCGACTGCCACTCATAAGGATGCACAAGCCAGGTACACTCCATGTTTCAAATTTGTTACACAACTTTACCCATACGTGCATGCTACGGGACTTGCAAACTTCAAGACAAGCCTTTCTCAAATTCAAAATTATCTAACTAGCATTACTTTGATATTATCACCTCCATATCTCAAAACAATTATCAAGCATCAAACTTATCTTAGTATTCAATTTACTCAAAAGAAAGTTTCACATGTCTTGAACACTAAGTATATTAACATTAAGCAAACTACCATGCTATTAATGACTCTCAAAATAATCTAAGTGAAGCATGAGAGATCAATAGTTTCTTTAAAACAAATCCACCACCGTGCTCTAAAAGATATAAGTGAAGCACTAGAGCAAAAATTATCATGCTCAAAAGATATAAGTGAAGCACTATGAGCAAAACTATCAAGCTCAAAAGATATAAGTGAAGCACATAGAGTATTCTAATAAATTCCAATTCATATATGGCTCTCTCAAAAGGTGTGTACAGCAAGTATGATTGTGGTAAACTAACAAGCAAAGACGCAAATAATACAAGACGCTCCAAGCAAAACATATATCATGTGGTGAATAAAAATATAGCTCCAAGTAAATTACCGATGGAAGTGGACGAAAGAGGGGATGCCTTCTGGGGCATCCCCAAGCTTTGACTTTTTGGTTTCCTTGGATTATCTTGGGGGTTCCATGGGCATCCCCAAGCTTAGGCTCTTGCCACTCCTTGTTCCATAATCCATCAAAAGAATTCACCCAAAACTTGAAAACTTCACAACACAAAACTCAACAGAAATCTCATGAGCTCCGTTAGAGAAAGAAAACAAAAGACCTACTTCAAGGTACTGTAATAAACTCATTATTTATTTATATTGGTGTTAAACCTACTGTATTCCAACTTCTCTATGGATGATAAACTATTTTACTAGCCATAGATTCATCAAAATAAGCAAACAACACACGTAAAACAGAATCTGTCAAAAACAGAACAGTCTGTAGCAATCTGTAACTAACGCAAACTTCTGAAACTCTAAAAATTCTACCAAAATAGTAAGTCCTGCACAATTTGTTTATTGAACAGCACCAAAAAGAATCAATTCAGAATCTCGTCCCTGTGATTTAACAAAATTATATTCGTGCGTGCAAAGTTTCTGTTTTTCAGCAGAATCAAATCAACTATCATCATAGGCTATCCTATAGGTTCTACTTGGCACAAACACTAATTAAAAGATAAAACCAGGTCCAAACAGAAGCTAGATGGATTATTTATTCCTAAATATAAGCAAAAACAAAAAACACAAAATAAAATTGGGTTGCCTCCCAACAAGCGCTATCGTTTTACGCCCCTAGCTAGGCATAAAAGCAAGGATAAATCTAGGTATTGCCATCTTAGGTAGGCTATTCTTCAATGAGGCATCTACCTATAGAATTTTCTTTCTTCCTAGTAATTATCAAATTTTCAGGCAAAAGATCGAAAAATTCATCTATAGCAAATGGTTCCTTAATGATGGTAAAAAGATTGGGATGAACACTTACAGATTTAAGATCCGCAGTTTCCTTACTAGATGATTCACCCTTATTCTTAGGAACATAAATAAGCTTAGTATTTTTAGTAGAAGAACTTGGAGTGTTTTGAACGGAAGAAAAAGCGGTTCCCAAGTTGGTAATGATACCCTCAAGTTTATCGATTCTTGTGGAATCTAGATTTATTTTCTCATTAACTATGGGTTCTTTTTCTTTAATATTTTTCAAAGTCATTCCTACCTTAGATCCATATTGGGTAATTTGATTGTGGATCTTTTTATCAAGATTTTCAATTGATTCAATGGTAGCAACTTTATTTTCAATAGTTTCAAGCCTTTGCATAACATGCTCCAAAGTTAACGTAGTTCCATTAATCAAAAGGGGTGGTGAGCCAAATATATCTATTAAAGCATTATAAGAATCAAAAGTATGGCTACCCAAAAAATTCCCTCCGGTAATGGTATCAAGAATATATCTATACCAAGGATTAGCACATGCGTAAAAATTGCGAAGAAGAACTGAAGTAGATTGCTTCCTGGTAGATTTATTTTGAGCATTGCAAATTCTATACCAAGCATCTTTCAGATTTTCTCCCTCCCTTTGCTTAAAATTTAGGACTTCATTCTCGGGAGATAGCGGAGAAGATAAGAAACTAGTCATGACAACAAGGAAGCAAACTAACACACGAGCAAACATAAAGGCGACGGGAAAAAGGCAAACAGGAAAGAGAGGAGGAGATTGGGAAAGAGAGGGCGAATAAAACGGCACGGGTGAAGTGGGGGAGAGGAAAACGAGAGGCAAACGGCAAATAATGTAATGCGAGAGATAGGGATTGCGATGGGTACTTCGTATAGTTGACTTGCTTGCGTGAGCCTCCCCGGCAACGGTGCCAGAAATTCTTCTTGCTACCTCTTGAGCACTGCGTTGGATTTCCCTGAAGAGGAGAGGATGATGCAGTAAAGTAGCGTAAGTATTTCCCTCAGTTTTTGAGAACCAAGGTATCAATCCAGTAGGAGACCACGCACAAGTCCCTCATACCTACACAAAACGATAGCAACTCGCACCCAACGCGGTTAGGGGTTGTCAATCCCTTCTCGGTCACTTACAAAAGTGAGATCTGATAGAGATGATAAATAATTTTTTTGGTATTTTTGATAGATAGATGTAAAGTAAAAAGTAAAAGGCAAAGTAAAAGCAAAGCAAGTAAATAAAGCGATAGAGATTGATATGATGAGAAAAGACCCGGGGGCCATAGGTTTCACTAGTGGCTCGGGGGCCATAGTGTCAAGAGCATAAGTATTCTACGGTGGGTGAACAAATTACTGTTGAGCAATTGACAGAATTGAGCATAGTTATGAGTATATCTAGGCAATGATCATGTATATAGGCATCACGTCCGAGACAAGTAGATTGAAACGATTCTGCATCTACTACTATTACTTCACTCATCGACCGCTATCCAGCATGCATCTAGAGTATTAAGTAAATACAGAGTAACGCCTTAAGCAAGATGACATGATGTAGAGGGATAAATTCATGCAATATGATAAAAAACCATCTTGTTATCCTCGATGGCAACAATAAAATACGTGCCTTGGTGCCCCTTCTGTCACTGGGAAAGGACACCGCAAGATTGAACCCAAAGCTAAGCACTTCTCCCATTGCAAGAACTACCAATCTAGTTGGCCAAACCAAAAAGGATAATTCGAAGAGACTTGCAAAGATAACTCAATCATACATAAAAGAATTCAGAGAAGAATCAAATATTTTCCATAGATAATACTGGATCATAAACCCACAATTCATCGGTCTCAACAAACACACTGCAAAAAGAAGATTACATCAAATAGATCTCCACAAGAGAGGGGGAGAACATTGTATTGAGGTCCAAAAAGAGAGAAGAAGCCATCTAGCTACTAGCTATGGACCCGAAGGTCTGAAGTAAACTACTCACACTTCATCGGAGGGGCTATGGTGTTGATGTAGAAGCCCTCCATGGTGGATGCCCCCTCCGGCGGAGCTCCGGAACAGGGCCCAAGATGGGATCTCGTGGATATAGAAGGTTGCGGTGGTGGAATTAGGTTTTTGGCTCCTGTTCTGATCGTTCGGGGATACATAGGTATATATAGGAGGAAGGAGTACGTCGGTGGAGCGTCAGGGGCCCCACGAGGCCCTGGGCGCGCCCTCCACCCTCGTGACCGCCTCTGGCACTTCTTGGAGTAGGGTCCAAGTCTCCTGGATCACGTTCGGTTGGAAAATCACGTTCCCGAAGGTTTCATTCCGTTTGGACTCCGTTTGATATTTCGTTTCTTCGAAACACTGAAATAGGCAAAAAAACAGCAATTCTGGGCTGGGCCTCCGGTTAATAGGTTAGTCCCAAAAATAATATAAAAGTGGAAAATAAAGCCCAATATAGTCCAAAACAGTAGATAAAGTAGCATGGAGCAATCAAAAATTATAGATACGTTGGAGACGTATCAGACCCCGGAAACACCAAGATGTATTTGGATTTGAAGGAGCGTTTCTGATGGACGGGTATGAAGAAGGATATTGCCGAGTATGTCGCCATATGTGATGTATGTCAGAGAGTGAAGGCAGAACATCAGAAGCCAGCAGGATTACTGCAGCCTATGCCAATACCTGAATTGAAGTGGGACAAGCTTGGCATGGATTTCATCACCGGATTACCCAGGACTCGATCAGGATATGATTCTATCTGGGTAGTAGTGGATTGTTTGACCAAAGTGGCTCACTTTATCCCAGTGAAAACCACCTATACGAGTGCAAAGTTGGCTAAGATATATATATGACCCGGATCGTATGTCTGCATGGAGTTCCGAGGACCATCGTATCTGATAGAGGGACTCAGTTTACTTTGAAGTTTTGGCATCAGCTGCACCAGACTATGGGTACCAGGATAGAGTTCAGTACAGCCTTTCATCCGCAGACAGATGGACAGACCGAGAGAGTCATCAGATTCTGGAGGACATGTTGAGAGCTTGTGCGCTAGATTATGGATCTAGTTGGGATGATAATTTGCCTTACGCGGAGTTCTCATACAACAACAGCTACCAAGCCAGTTTGAAGATGTCACCCTTCGAAGCTTTGTATGGGAGACGGTGCAGGACACCGTTGATGTGGGATGAAGTTGGAGACCGACAGTTGTTTGGACCAGATTTGATCAAAGAGTCTGAAGAGAAGGTTAAGTTGATTCGAGATAGACTGAAGGTAGCTCAGTCCTGGCAGAAGAGTTATGCAGACTCAAAACGTAAGGAGGTAGTCTATGAAATCGGAGACAAAGCATATCTTCGGTTGTCACCTTTGCGAGGAGTGAAATGATTTGGAGTTAAGGGAAAGTTAGCCCCGAGATTTGTACGACCATACCGGGTTTTGGAACGTATGGGAGAAGTAGCCTACAAGTTGGAGTTACCCGAAGGATAGTTAGGAGTTCATGACGTGTTTCACGTTTCCCAGCTGAAGAAATGCCATGCGGAGATGACCGATATTTCTCTGAGAGATACAGTGCCCCTGGGAGCAATTCAGTTGGGCAGTGACCTAACCTATGAGGAGAAACCTGTCAAGATTCTCAAGTTTGCCAGCCGAGTCACATGCAGCAAGGTTATCAAGTTTTGTAAAGTTCAGTGGAGCCACCATACCAAGGATGAAGCCACCTGGGAACAAGAGGAAGACCTACGGAAAGACCACCCGCACCTATTTTTTGGCCAACCCGTATCTCGAGGGCGAGATTCATCTTAAGGGGGGTAGGTTTGTAACATCCCAAATTTTCAATTTGGATGTTATACATAGGTTATCATATGCATATCATATTTTATTTGCATTTTGGTCCTAGAAATCCTAAGCAACTCAAGGAACCAAGGAGAGAGTTGGGATTTCATTTATTTTCATATTTGAATTTTCTCAAATTTGAAAAAAGGATCATTTTGGTTTTAATATTTTTCTTTCCAGTTATTTCCAATATTAAAAATAAAACAGAGAAGATAATATGACTTCTTCAAAAGAGAGGAATATGGGAGGAAAAATTTGAAAATCAAATAAATATTTTATTTGCTATTTTATTCGAATTAGAAAAATATGCATTTTTGAAAATTGCATTTTTATGCCAGAAAAATTCACTTTGTTCTAAATATTTTATTTAGACGGTGAAAATTGTTTTTGGCATTTTTAGAATTTTTTATATCTTATTAGGAATTTTTGTTTTTCGGCACAATTTATTTAAAAAAATCCCCGGACCGACTAGGCCGAAACCCAGCCGGCCCACTCCCACGCGCTGCCGCCTTCCCCGCCGCGGTGCCGCGCACGGACGCCGAGGGGAGTCTGAGCCGGACTCCTCCTCAGGTCGGCCCCCTCCCCAAGCAAGCCACCGCCCCTGCCCCCTTATAAGCCGCCGCCGCCGCCTCTCCTCCCCACCCAGCCCCGCAGCCGTCGCCCGCGCCGCCCGTCGCTGCCGCTCCTCGCGACGCTGCCGCTTGCCCGCGCCGCGCCGCCGCCTTAGCCCCACAGCCCCGCCGGAGCCCCGCCGCTGCCGGTTTTCTCGAAGAACCGGTAAAAAACAGCCGCCGCCGCCGCCGCCATTTTTTTGGGTTTAGCTCTAGATCGGTTTTTTTAGGGTTAGGGTTTTCTCGGTTTTTTCTCGATTTTCTGATCGGCTCTATTTAGCGAACGTTCGCCCGAACGCCTCTGCTCACGAACACGTTCGTTCGTTAGTCTTTTCTTTTTATTTTATTTTTCGGCCAGGGACCTATCCGCGATTATTTTTATTGCAGATTAGCCCCTGATCTTCAAACCCTCGCAACTTTTCAACCGTTCGTTCAAATCCACTGAAACCAACGCCAAAGTCTTCGTCTCGAACCCCTCTTTCCAGTTAATCAACTTGAACATGATTTTGACAACTTAAAATTTGGTTTCAAGCAGATTTGAATTCGAACTTCTTTTGATCGTAGTTTCAATTCCGTAGCCTGATTCGATTGATTCTTTTTGCAAATCAAAGCTCGTCAGTTGAACTTTCAGTTTGGATCTTTTTATTGGAGTTTTACCCTTGCATCTATGCTTGAGTTCTTATGTATGCTATTGTTTGTTTGCGATAGAATTTCCGGAGTGCGAAGCATGCTACTACGAGTCTCTAGGGTTTGAAGATCGTCAGCAAGGCAAGTAACACTTTGATCATATCCCTTTACTACCCAGTTTTTATGCATTAGTTTCAATCCTCAAACATTGCATGTGTAGGATCTTCTTAACATGTGGGTTGGGAAGTAGTTGATGAGTAGAACCTATTGCCCTTTTTATATCAAACCCTAGGAGTTACTTCTACGATATGCTTATACTGCTATGCTATGCTCGTAGACATGGATTGGTTGAGTGTATCCATGACAGATGTGAGAGTTGTTAATTAAATGGTTAACTTAAGGTGGCTACTTTAATACACATCTGGGTGGATTTGTTGAGGCACCCTCGAGCACCCAGTGGTTGTCTGGGCACCTGGAGCAATCCAGCGCTGTCCTGGGATATCCCGGGGTACCCGTGTGATCATCCTATGGTTTGCCACCCTGGGCTCAAAGGGATCATAAGATTATTCATGCTAGAAACTTCCGTGTGCAGCCACAAGCCATTATGGGCTCTGGCATAGTTGAGTAAGTTGTGGGAAACCTTCCCATGGTGGGCTAGCAGATGTAGGGGATTGTAGGTGTACCGGCCTATCTATCGGTTAAGGGGACCTCTTCGGAAAGACTGTGTCTCGGTCATCCGTTTCTCAAACATCATGTAGTGCGAGAAATACAACGGAGGAGATCGAGTCTTGTGGGGAAAAGTGCGCAAACCTCTGCAGAGTGTACAAACTAATCATGGTTAGCTGGGTCCCCGGTTATGGACAAATTGAGTATCTGGTACTTGAATTATTGATTTGATCTCATCACTCTTTTAATTAGTTTGTTGGGCTATTAAATACTATTTAATTGGGATTGAGTTGGAGGAACCTTCTCAATGTTTATCAACCAACTTTGTAGTTAAATAAAATATATTCCTTTGTAGTAGGGAAAAATTGTCTTTTCGCAAAAACTTGATAACCATAGAGCCTCCACCAGCCATATATGCATGTATCTTGTTCATTGCTCTACAATGATATTTTGCCAGCATATTCCATGTGCTGACCCATTTCAGGCTGCAACGTATTATGTTGCAAACTTTTCAGAGGAGGAGTAAGGTGCGCTAGGTCGTTGTCGTGCACTCAGCTATGCCGTTGGAGTAGATGGACTCATTTACTTTTGATGCTTTCGCAGTTATTTTATTTAGATGGCCTTAAGCCATATTATTGTAATAAGTTCGCTTTTGAGACATTCGATGTAATAAGTGTGTGATTGCACTCTGTTATAAATCCTTCGAGTACTATGTGTGTCAGCATTACCGATCCAGGGATGACACTTATGCACAGAGATTTGACCGTGTGAGGTCGTATCGCTACAGTCTGGCCGGTGGCCGTTGGCTCGCTAACGCTCGCGAGCGGTCGGCCAGAAAAGGTAAGCTCCGTCCCCCGGTCCGAGGAAGGAAAGTTCCTTCCAGCCAATTGTTCCCATGCGCTAACAATAGAAATAGCAACGGAAAAAGATCCCCCCCACCCATCGCTATCATGTGATAAAGATCGACTCCCAACGCCTCCCATGCCCCTCACCCACCCTCTCTCCCCCGCTGGTCGCCTAGCTTCTTCCCCATGAAAGAAAGGGATCTGAGGCCATGAACTAGATCCTGTAGAGCTGGCATGGCAAAGCAGCCAAGGTGAGGAGATTTGGGTCAGAAAATAGGAAGAAGAGAAAAGAAGCTTACCAAGCAACACCATCAGGTAAGAAATCCTTTTCCTCTCGCATATCAAAACCTTGTTGACTATCCCTTGCCCTTTCCCTCTGAATCACCCAAATCAAGTAAAAATCTCCATGATTTGAGGCGAGAAGGAAGACCAAGGAAAAGCACAGAAAATATGTGGATCTGATATGTGCATAAGTCATTCACTTTTTTGTGCAAGAAAATCATGGTTTGAAACCAACTTTCACATGGATGTGTGCAAACAAACACACCCAGGGGTCAAAATTGCATCTTAGCAGAAAAAAGACTTGATGTGGTATCCTGTGCAACTAAACATGGTTTAAAGGCCAACTTTTCCTTGGATTTGTGCAACAAACACACACATGGATGAGTTGGAGATAGCATGTATTCTAGCCAACTGAACATGTATTCTAGCCAACTCAACATACATTGTAGCCAAAACTAAACATGCATTCGACCAACTTTGTACTGGTTGTTTGCAAATGAACACATTAAAAAACCGTAGTATATGTGCAACAAAAAATGCATAAATGTGCAACTGAACATGCATTCTATCCGAACTGAACATGTATTCTGGCCAACTCAGCATGCATTCTAGCCAAACTAAAACATGCATTCTACCAACTTTGTACTGAATGTTTGCAAGTGAACACATTAAAAAAAATGTAGTATATGTGCAACAAAAAATGCATAATTGTGCAACTGAACATGGATTCTAGCCAACTGAATATGGATTCTACCAACTGAACAAACTGAACTTGCATTCTAGCCAAATTTGTAGCTGGATGTTTGCAAATAAACACAATAAAAAGCTACAGTACGACAGCAAAAACACAAGAACTTTTGTGAAAAAACACACAAGGATCCATACCAGCTTCTCCAGCAATGTGTGCAACAGAAAAACAAACCAGGCTAATGAAACCACAAACCATAGTAATTGTCATGCATATATTCTTGTCCCACACCTACTGCACAGCTATAATGGAAAATATGTTCAATATACTAGAAGTAAAAAGAGAAAAGGCGATGAAAACTATATCTATATTCTGTCATCCAAATCTTATTTTTCCTTTCATCTGGATTTTTCATCTCAACTGTAGCATCAAATTATGTCCCAAATTATGTGCAGAAAAATCTAAATCAGCTCCTTGCCAAAAGCAAACCTGCACATCATTACAACAACAAAAGAAATGTGAGAAAAACACTGAAGTAAAAGTCATGTTCTTTATCTGTGCAACCTATTTACTGCAAAATGTGCAACTAACATAACCACTCTGTGCAAACAAAAATGCAGACCTGTTATAAAATAGATTTTGGTAAAAACACGTAGTTTTTGCAACTAAGATTGTCATACTGATGCACAACTACTTATGATTGTGTTGTTGCATAAAAAACAGAGTGTTTTTATGTTGTTTGAAACAATCTTTGATGATTAATTTGATGACATCCTTTCCATCTTTTTTATGTGTAGGGTGTGTGTAGCGGCAGCAAAAAGAAAGGATGATTGATCTCAATGAGTTGCCTCCTAATCTCAATGAGCTTCCTCATGATATGGATCAACAGCAACCCAGCATACCACCAGGAGCTAATGGTGATTATGGGACATAAAATGTGTGCTCTATTGACTACACGCAGCCAAGCCGTGGGCATAACCCTATGGGCCATGAACATGTGGCAGGGCAGTCATCAACCCGTGGTGCCCCTGTAGTGGTGTCTTTGCAGTCAGAGAGCCATACTCTAGATGACACGGGCACCGCAGCAGATGTTCCTGGTCCAACCAGGACTGAGCTAGGAGCTAGGGCTGTTGACAGTGATGTACAAGGAGAGGATGAGACTGGGTCTCAGCCCATGGAACCCTATGTTGGCATGATGTTTGGCACCCTTCAAGTTGCTAAGGATCATTACAGCAGCTACGCCCTACGGATGGGTTTCTTTGTCAAGATGAACACCTCGAGGCGGACAACTCACACAAATGAATTGGTAAAACAACAGTTTTGTTGCAACAAGTACAAGAAGCCCAAAGTTGATGATGGAGGAGCAGAGGCTGCTCATGTGCTGAATCCTATACCAGATCCAAAAGCTGTTCTTGGTGATGAGGAAATGGAAGATGAACCGCCAATATTTAATGAAGAGGAGACTGGTCCCAATAAGAGAAAGAAGAAACAGAAATGCGAGACAATAAAGCAGACTCAATGCAAGGCAAAAATGTTGGTGAAGCTGCTAGATGGGCGATGGGAGGTGACACACTTTGTTCGCGACCACAACCATCCATTGGTTAACAAACCTTCATTATCCAAATACTTGAGATCTCACAAGGGCATTTCTGCGTATGAAAAGAAATTTTTGTGTATATTGTATAATTGCAACTTGACTACAGGTGTGTTTCTATATCCCTTATAGAATTAAGTTTCCTCTAGGTAGTCTAGTGTGCAACTGCTATGGTACTGGTGTGCAACTAAAATGCCTTCGATGTGCAACTAAAAAGAGTCATGTGTCCAATTTCCCATGCTTGACACCAGGCTTGCTGTGGTATGACACTTCTGTGCAACTATAAAGCCTTTGGTGTGCAACTAAAAACTAAAAAAAGTCCTGAGTGCAACTTCATTAGTTGCACACCAGGTTGATGTAGAGGTAGATTAGTGTGCAACTACTTTGGTGCTTGTGTCCAACTAGAATGCCTTCAATGTGCAAATAAAACAATGGCATGTGTCCAACTGCATGTGTTTTTAAGGTGCAGCTAGTTGTCCATTTTCTGCAATTATCCTTTGTGCCAACACGTGTCCTATTACTATGTAGCTAGGTGTGTGCTTTCGTGTGACTAAAAAAGAGACTTTTTTTCTTTTTGTATTATGTAGGACGTATGATGCATATAAAGGTAGCCTTCTATGGATCCGAGTTGATGGTGCCATTCGAACCAAAGGCAATAACAAATATGTGTACAAGTTTTCGTAAAGATGACACAAAGGAGGGTGACATGATTGAGACAATTGCGCACTTCAAGGATATACATAAAACCGATCTAGACTTCTTCTATAAGGTAAAATATGATGATGAGGACAGAGTTGTCAACATATTTTGGGTGGATGGCTTAGCTCGAAAAGCTCATGCGGAAGCGTACCATGATTGCATATCGTTTGACACCACCTACATGACCAACATGTACAATATGTCGTTTGCGCCGTTCCACGACATGGCCAATCTTTCATGTTGGGCTGCTTGTTTGTGAGGCAGGAGTTGGCATCGAGCTTTGATTGGGTCGTCCAAACATTCCTAGAGGCTATGGATGAAAACTCATGATAACTTCATAACTGATTAGGATGGTGCGATGAAGCAGTCAATAGAGAGCATATTTCCCACCACTGTACATCGCTATTGTCGATGGCACATCATGAAAAGGCTCAGGAAAAGGTTGGTTGACTGCTGTGCCAGAATCCAGGGTTGTCTGATGATTTCAACTACTGTATTGATTTCAGCTTCACTCCAGAAGAGTTTGAGCAAATTGGGCTGGCTTAATGATGAAGTACGAGGCTATAACACACGCACACACGCACACACATACACACACACACTTTGAGAAGTTGTACAAATATGGGTCAACTTGGGTGTCGTGCTACTTCAAACACAGGTTCTTCCCCTTCCCGTAGTCTACACAACGCAGTGAGGGGGTCAATGTCGTCCTACAAAGATATGTGAACACACACAACTCAATGCTGAACTTTGTCAAGCAATATGAAAAAATTCAGACCCACATCCTTGCCAAGGAAGGCTGCAATGATTACAGGACAGAACACCTTGAGATTGAGTTATGGTCCAAATTCCCAATAGAGAGGCAAGCTTACGAAACCTACACTAGAGACCTTTACCGCAAGTTCCAAGAGGAGTTTGAGCTGATTGGACGTTATAATTTGTTTCAAGTTGGTCCTGAGATTTTTGAGCTCAGACCGAACCAGGAATTTGTCACCAAATATGGTTCTCCAAACTACTTGGTGCAGGCAAAGGTGGAGGAGGGTTCCTATTTCCGTGAGTGCTGTAAAATGGACAAAGATGGCATGCTCTGTTGCCACATCCTCAAGGTGTTCAACCATCTTGGAGTTGATGTTATATCGGAAATGTACATGCTCTGATGGTGGACACCTACAACTGTCCCTAGTGCGCTAGGGACAGGGTATGAGCCACCGGATGAAATGCCTCCTCAATCGAAGAAGCAGATCAAGGAGAGAAACATGTCAGTGGATTTTCAGAAACTAGCCAAGTTTGCAAGTGGCTCTGATGCAGCACATGCCATTATGCACAAGCATATGTGCAGAGCACGTACCGAAATCAGCCACCTGAACAAGTCCAAGAAAAAGAAAAAACCGGCTACTGCTACGAGGCCATCATATGATGGCAACCCCCGAGGACCTCCTGCACCACCTGGCCCTACACGGCATGCTCTGCCACATCCTCCCCCACCTGACCCAACAAGCAGTGCCCCGCCTACTCCTCCCAATGGCCCTACAGGCAATGCTCATGGACGTCATCATACAAGTACTTACCTGCCCCCACCAAAAAAAGACACATCCCTGACATTTTTGGCCGAACGAATTTTTTTCTGTCATGCTTATGACACTTCTATGACGGTAATTGTGACAAAACCCGGTATCATCATAGATGTGGTGGGCTCCTACTTCTATGACAAAAAATCATGATAGAAAATGGGCTTTTCGTCCTGGGCGGGCCGGAGACGCAGCTGCATGACATTCTTTGGGCCGTCCATGACGGAAAAAAACATGGTAGAAGCGAGGGCAAGGAAAATATCGGGGAGTTCTCGGTTACGGTGGGTGTTCGGGGCCGAGCGATGCGCGTTTCTCTCGTACACGTACGCGCGTGGGTGCGAGGCGTTGGGCTCTAACTGAACCTGAGCGAGGCAACATGCACACGATAGGAAGCATTATTTGAAGTTCCAAGCACAATACAAGTACTTTACTTGGCACTTGGGGGCTAATGCATGTTGCTCTTTTTTGAAGACAATTCTATGATGACCCGGCTATACTATTATGACTATAGCTGACTCATGGGGGCTACATATTTGGATTTTATTTACAAATATGGTGATAAGTC
This sequence comes from Triticum dicoccoides, assembly GCF_002162155.2. Classification (NCBI taxonomy): domain Eukaryota; kingdom Viridiplantae; phylum Streptophyta; class Magnoliopsida; order Poales; family Poaceae; genus Triticum; species Triticum dicoccoides. The sequence continues at coordinate 358,841,488 of NC_041381.1, read as the reverse complement.
CCGGCTTATCCTGTTGGGGAACGTAGTAATTTCAAAAAAATTCCTACGCACACGCAAGATCATGGTGATGCATAGCAACGAGAGGGGATGGTGTAGTCCACGTACCCTCGTAGACCGTAAGTGGAAGCGTTATGACAACGCGGTTGATGTAGTCGTACGTCTTCACGATCCGACCGATTCTAGTACCGAAAGTACGACACCTCCGCGATATGCACACGTTCGGCTCGGTGATGTCCCACAAACTCTCGATCCAACTGAGTGTCGAGGGAGAGCTTCGTCAGCACGACGGCATGATGATGGTGATGATGAAGCTACCGGCGCAGGGCTTCGCCTAAGCACTGCAATGATATGACCGAGGTGGATTATGGTGGGGGGGGTACTGCACACGGCTAAGAGATCAATGTCTGTTGTGTGTTCTAGGGTGCCCCTGCCCCCGTATATAAAGGAGCAAGGGGGGAGGTCGGCTGGCCCTTGGGCGCGCCAAGGAGGGGAGGAGTCCTCCTCCTAGTAGGAGTAGGACTCCCCCTTTCCTAGTCCAACTAGGAGGGGGAAGGAGGAAGGAAGGAGAGGGAGGGAAAGAGGGGCGCCGTCCCCCTCCTTGTCCAATTCGGACTCCTCAATGGGGGGGCGGCCAAACCTAGGCCCCCCTCCTCTCTCTCTCACACACAAAGCCCATGTTGGCCCATTAGTTACCCCGGGATTCCGATAACCCCCGGGCACTCCGATAATTATCCGGTGACCCCCAGAACTCATCCGGTGTCCGAATATAGTCATCCAATATATCAATCTTTATGTCTCGACCATTTCGAGACTCCTCATCATGTCCGTGATCACATACGGGACTGCAAACTATCTTCGGTACATCAAAACACATAAACTCATAATATCAATCATCACCGAGCGTTAAGTGTGCGGACCCTACGGGTTCGAGAACTATGTAGACATGACCGAGACTCATCTATGGTCAATAACCAATAGCGGAACCTGGATGCTCATATTGGTTCCTACATATTCTATGAAGATCTTTATCGGTCAAACGGCATAATAACATACGTTGTTCCCTTTGTCATCGGTATGTTACTTGCCCGAGATTCGATCGTCGGTATCTCAATACCTAGTTCAATCTCGTTACCGGCAAGTCTCTTTACTCGTTTTGTAATGCATCATCCCGCAACTATCGCATTAGTCACATTGTTTGTAAGGCTTATAGTGATGTGCATTATCGAGAGGGCACAGAGATACCTCTCCGACAATCGGAGTGACAAATCCTAATCTTGATCTATGCCAACTCAACAAGTACCATCGGAGACACCTGTAGAGCACCTTTATAATCACCCAGTTACGTTGTGATGTTTGGTAGCACACGAAGTGTTCTTCCGGTATTCGGGAGTTGCATAATCTCATAGTCATAGGAACATGTATAAGTCATGAAGAAAGAAATAGCAACATATTAAATGATCAAGTGCTAATCTAAAGGAACGGGTCAAGTCAATCACATCATTCTCTAATGATGTGATCCCGTTAATCAAATGACAACTCATGTCTATGGCTAGGAAACTTAACCATCTTTGATTCAACGAGCTAGTCAAGTAGAGGCATACTAGTGACACTCTGTTTGTCTATGTATTCACACATGCACTAAGTTTCTGGTTAATTCAATTCTAGCATGAATAATAAACATTTATCATGATATAAGGAAATATAAATAACCACTTTATTGCCTCTAGGCCATATTTCCTTCAGTCTCCCACTTGCACTAGAGTCAATAATCTAGATTACATAGTAATGATTCTAACACCCATGGAGTCTTTGTGCTGATCATATTTTGCTCGTGAGAGAGGTTTAGTCTACGGGTCTGCAACATTCAGATCCGTATGTATCTTGCAAATCTCTATGTCTCCCTCCTTGACTTGATCGTGGATGGAATTGAAGCGTCTCTTGATGTGCTTGGTTCTCTTGTGAAATCTGGATTCCTTTGCCAAGGCAATTGCACCAGTATTGTCACAAAAGATTTTCATTGGACCCGATGCACCAGGTATGACACCTAGATCGGATATGAACTCCTTCATCCGGACTCCTTCATTTGCTGCTTCCGGAGCAGCTATGTACTCCGCTTCACACGTAGATCCCGCCACGACGCTTTGCTTAGAACTGCACCAACTGACAGCTCCACCGTTCAATATAAGTACATATCCGGTTTGTGACTTAGAGTCATCCGGATCAGTGTCAAAGCTTGCATCAACGTAACCATTTACAACGAGCTCTTTGTTGCCTCCCTAAACGAGAAACATATCCTTAGTCCTTTTCAGGTATTTCAGGATGTTCTTGACCGCTGTCCAGTGATCCACTCCTGGATTACTTTGGTACCTCCCTGCTAAACTAATAGCAAGGCACACATCAGGTCTGGTACACAACATTCCATACATGATAGAGCCTATGGCTAAAGCATAGGGAACAACTTTCATTTTCTCTCTATCTTCTGCAGTGGTCGGACATTGAGTCTGACTCAACTTCACACCTTGTAACACAGGCAAGAACCCTTTCTTTGCCTGATCCATTTTGAACTTCTTCAAAACTTTATCAAGGTATGTGCTTTGTGAAAGTCCAATTAAGCATCTCGATCTATCTCCATAGATCTTGATGCCCAATATATAAGCAGCTTCACCGAGGTCTTTCATTGAAAAACTCTTGTTCAAGTATCCTTTTATGCTATCTAGAAATTCTATATCATTTCCAATCAACAATATGTCATCCACATATAATATTAGAAATGCTATAGAGCTCCCACTCACTTTCTTGTAAATACAGGCTTCTCCAAAAGTCTGTATAAAACCATATGCTTTGATCACACTATCAAAACATTTATTCCAACTCCGAGATTCTTGCACCAGTCCATAAATGGATCACTGGAGCTTCAAACTTTGTTAGCATCCTTTGGATTGATAAAACCTTTGGGTTGCATCATATACAACTCTTCTTCCAGAAATCCATTGAGGAAAGTAGTCTTTACATCCATTAGCCAAATTTCATAATCATAAAATGCAGCAATTGCTAACATGATTCGGACGGACTTAAGCATCACTACGGGTGAGAAGGTCTCATCGTAGTCAACTCCTTGAACTTGTCGAAAACCTTTTGCAACAAGTTGAGCTTTGTAGATAGTAACATTACCATCAGCGTCTGTCTTCTTCTTGAAGATCCATTTATTCTCGATGGCTTGCCGATCATCGGCAAGTCAACCAAAGTCCACACTTTGTTCTCATACATGGATCCCGTCTCGGATTTCATGGCCTCAAGCCATTTTGCGGAATCTGGGCTCATCGTCGCTTCCTCATAGTTCGTAGGTTCGTCATGGTCAAGTAACATGACCTCCAGAATAGGATTACCGTACCACTCTGGTGCGGATCTTACTCTGGTTGACCTACAAGGTTCGGTAGTAACTTGATCTGAAGTTACACGATCATCATCATTAGCTTCCTCACTAATTGGTGTAAGAGTCACATGAACAGATTTCTGTGATGAACTACTTTCCAATAAGGGAGCAGGTACAGTTACCTCATCAAGTTCTACTTTCCTCCCACTCACTTCTTTCGAGAGAAACTCCTTCTCTAGAAAGGATCCATTCTTAGCAACGAATGTCTTGCCTTCGGATATTTGATAGAAGGTGTACCCAACAGTCTCCTTTGGGTATCCTATGAAGACACATTTCCCCGATTTGGGTTTGAGCTTATCAGGTTGAAGCTTTTTCACATAAGCATAACAGCCTCAAACTTTAAGAAACGACAACTTGGGTTTCTTGCCAAACACAGTTCATAAGGTGTCATCTCAATGGATTTAGATGGTTTAATGTGAATGCAACCGTCTCTAAAGAATAACCCGAAAACGATAGTGGTAAATCAGTAAGAGACATCATAGATTGCACCATATCTAATAAAGTGCGGTTATGACGTTCAGACACACCATTACGCTGTGGTGTTCCGGGTGGCGTGAGTTGCAAAACTATTCCGCATTGTTTCAAATGAAGACCAAACTCGTAACTCAAATATTCTCCTCCATGATTAGATCGTAGAAACTTTATTTTCTTGTTACGATGATTTTCCACTTCACTCTGAAATTCTTTGAACTTTTCAAATGTTTCAGACTTATGCTTCATCAAGTAGATATACCCATATCTGCTCAAATCATCCGTGAAGGTGAGAAAATAACGATACCCGCCGCGAGCCTCAACATTCATCGGACCACATACATCCGTATGTATGATTTCCAACAAATCTGTTGCTCGCTCCATTGTTCCGGAGAACGGTGTTTTAGTCATCTTGCCCATGAGGCATGGTTCACAAGTACCAAGTGATTCATAATCAAGTGATTCCAAAAGTCCATTAGAATGGAGTTTCTTCATGCGCTTTACACAAATATGACCTAAACGGCAGTGCCACAAATATGTTGCACTATCATTATCAACTCTGCATCTTTTGGCTTCAATGTTATGAATATGTGTGTCACTACTATCGAGATTCAACAAAAATAGACCACTCTTCAAGGGTGCATGACCATAAAAGATATTACTCATATAAATAGAACAACCATTATTCTCTGATTTAAATGAATAACCGTCTCGCATCAAACAAGATCCAGATATAATGTTCATGCTTAACGCTGGCACCAAATAACAATTATTCAGGTCTAAAACTAATCCTGAAGGTAGATGTAGAGGTAGCGTGCCGACTGCAATCACATCGACTTTGGAACCATTTCCCACGCGCATCGTCACCTTGTCCTTAGCCAATCTTTGCTTAATCTGTAGTACCTATTTCGAGTTGCAAATATCAGCAACAGAACCAGTATAAAATACCCAGGCACTACTGCGAGCATTAGTAAGGTACACATCAATAACATGTATATCACATATACCTTTGTTCACCTTGCCATCCTTCTTATCCGCCAAATACTTGGGGCAGTTCCGCTTCCAGTGACCAGTCCCTTTGCAATAGAAGCACTCAGTCTCAGGCTTAGGTCCAGACTTGGGCTTCTTCACTTGAGCAGCAACTTGCTTGCCGTTCTTCTTGAAGTTCCCCTTCTTCTCTTTACCCTTTTTCTTGAAACTGGTGGTCTTATTGACCATCAACACTTGATGCTCTTTCTTGATTTCTACCTCCGCAGCCTTTAGCATTGTGAAGAGCTCGGGAATTGTCTTATCCATCCCTTGCATATTATAGTTCGTCACGAAGCTCTTGTACCTTGGTAGCAGTGATTGAAGAATTCTATCAATGACACTATCATCAGGAAGATTAACTCCCAGTTGAATCAAGTGATTATTATACCCAGACATTTTGAGTATATTCTCACTGATAGAACTATTCTCCTCCATTTTGCAGTTGTAGAACTTATTGGAGACTTCATATCTCTCAATCCGGGCATTTGCTTGAAATATTAACTTCAACTCCTAGAAAATCTCATATGCTCCATGATGTTTAAAATGTCGTTGAAGTCCTGGTTCTAAGCATGGCACACTGAACTATCGAGTAGTCATCAGCTTTGCTCTGCCAGACGTTCATAACATCTGGCATTGCTCCTGTAGCGGGTTTGGCACCTAGCGATGCTTCCAGGATGTAATTCTTATGTGCAACAATGAGGATAATCCTCAAGTTACGGACCCAGTCCGTGTAGTTGCTACCATCATCTTTCAACTTAGCTTTCTCTAGGAACGCATTAAAATTCAACGGAACAACAGCACGGGCCATCTATCTACAACAACATAGACATGCAAAATACTATCAGGTACTAAGTTCATGATAAATTAAAGTTCAATTAATCAAATTACTTAAGAACTCCCACTTAGATAGACATCCCTCTAATCATCTAAGTGATCACGTGATCCAAATCAACTACACCATGTCCGATCATCACGTGAGATGGAGTAGTTTTCAATGGTGAACATCACTATGTTGATCATATCTACTATATGATTCACGCTCAACCTTTCAGTCTCAGTGTTCCGAGGCCATATCTGCATATGCTAGGCTCGTCAAGTTTAACTTGAGTATTCTGCGTGTGCAAAACTGGCTTGCACCCGTTGTATGTGAATGTAGAGCTTATCACACCCGATCATCACGTGGTGTCTCGGCACGACGAACTTTCTCAATGGTGCATACTCAGGGAGAACACATGTACCTTGAAATTTAGTGAGAGATTATCTTATAATGCTATCGCCGAACTAAGCAAAATAAGATGCATAAAGGATAAACATCACATGCAATCAATATAAGTGATATGATATGGCCATCATCATCTTGTGCCTTTGATCTTCATCTCCAAAGCACTGTCATGATCACCATCGTCACCGGCTTGACACCTTGATCTCCATCTAAGAATCGTTGTCATCTCGCCAACTATTGCTTCTACGACTATCGCTACCGCTTAGTGATAAAGTAAAGAAATTACATGGCGATTGCATTTCATACAATAAAGCGACAACCATATGGATCCTGCCAGTTGCCGATAACTCTGTTACAAAACATGATCATCTCGTACAATAAAATTTAGCATCATGTCTTGACCATATCACATCACAACATGCCCTGCAAAAACAAGTTAGATGTACTCTACTTTGTTGTTGCAAGTTTTACGTGGCTGTTACGGGCTGAGAAAGAACCGTTCTTACCTACGCATCAAAACCACAATGATTTTTCGTCAAGTATGTGTTGTTTTAACCTTCAACAAGGACCGGGCGTAGCCACACTCGATTCAACTAAAGTTGGAGAAACTGACACCCACCAGCCACCTGTGTGCGAAGCAAGTCGGTAGACCCAATCTCGCGTAAGAGTACGCGTAATATCGGTCCGGGCCGCTTCATCCAACAATACCGCCGAAACAAAGTATGACATGCTAGTAAGCATTATGACTATTATCGCCCACAACTCACTTGTGTTCTACTCGTGCATATAGCATCTACGCACAAACCTGGCTCGGATGCCACTGTTGGGGAATGTAGTAATTTCAAAAAAAATCCTACGCACATGCAAGATCATGGTGATGCATAGCAACGAGAGGGGAGAGTGTAGTCCATGTACCCTCGTAGACCGTAAGCGGAAGCGTTATGACAACGCGGTTGATGTAGTCGTACGTCTTCACAATCCGACCGATCCTAGTACCGAAAGTACGACACCTCCACGATCTGCACACGTTCGGCTCGGTGTCGTCCCACGAACTCTCGATCCAGCTGAGTGTCGAGGGAGAGCTTCGTCAGCATGACAGCATGATGATTGTGATGATGAAGCTACCGGCGCAAGGCTTCGCCTAAGCACTACAATGATATGATCGAGGTGGATTATGGTGGAGGGGGGCACCGCACACGACTAAGAGATCAATGTCTGTTGTGTGTTCTAGGGTGCCCCTGCCCTCGTATATAAAGGAGCAAGGGGGGAGGCCGGCTGGCCCTTGGGCGCGCCAAGGAGGGGAGGAGTCCTCCTCCTAGTAGGAGTAGGATTCCCGCTTTCCTAGTCCAACTAGGAGGGCGAAGGGGGAAGGAAGGAGAGGGAGAGAGGGAGGGAAAGAGGGGGCGCCGCCGCCCCTCCTTGTCAAATTTGAACTCCTCAAGGGGGGGCACGGCCAGCCCTAAGGCCCCCTCCTCTCTCTCACAAGGCCCATGTTGGCCCCTTAGTTCCCCCGGGTGTTCCGATAACCCCCCGGCACTCCGATAATTATCCGGTGACCCCCGAAACCCATCCGGTGTCCAAATATAGTCATCCAATATATCAATCTTTATGTCTCGACCATTTCGAGACTCCTCGTCATGTCCGTGATCACATCCGGTACTTCGAACTATCTTCGTTACATCAAAACACATAAACTCATAATACCGATCGTCACCGAACGTTAAGCGTGCAGACCCTATGGGTTCGAGAACTATGTAGACATGACCGAGACTCATCTATGGTCAATAACCAATAGCGGAACCTGGATCCTCATATTGGTTCCTACATATTCTACGAAGATCTTTATCGGTCAAACTGCATAAAACATATGTTGTTCCATTTGTCATCGGTATGTTACTTGCCCGAGATTCGATCGTCGGTATCTCAATACCTAGTTCAATCTCGTTACCGGCAAGTCTCTTTACTCGTTCCGTAATGCATCATCTCGCAACTATCTAATTAGTCACATTGCTTGCAAGGCTTATAGTGATGTGCATTACCGAGAGGGCCCAGAGATACCTCTCCGACAATCGGAGTGACAAATCCTAATCTCGATCTATGCCAACTCAACAAGTACCATCGGAGACACCTGTAGAGCACCTTTATAATCACCCAGTTACATTGTGACGTTTGGTAGCACACAAAGTGTTCTTCCGGTATTCAGGAGTTGCATAATCTCATAGTCATAGGAACATGTATAAGTCATGAAGAAAGCAATAGCAACATACTAAACGGTCAAGTGCTAAGCTAACGGAATGGGTCAAGTCAATCACATCATTCTCTAATGATGTGATCCCATTAATCAAATTACAACTCATGTCTATGGCTAGGAAACTTAACCATCTTTGATTCAACGAGCTAGTCAAGTAGAGGCATACTAGTGACACTCTATTTGTCTATGTATTCACACATGTACTAAGTTTCCGGTTAATACAATTCAAGCATGAATAATAAACATTTATCATGATATAAGGAAATATAAATAACAACTTTATTATTGCCTCTAGGGCATATTTCCTTCATATCCATGCTGATTAAGCCGTCCCTTGGGGGTACATGTGCAAATTTGATCGTTCTTCTTGGAAGTTCTGGCTTACCTTGTTAAATTAAGCCGGCCCGGGCGAGCTATATATGAGAAATTAAAAGCTATATTTGTAGACCTGGCTTTAGCTATGCTGCTTAAGCCGGCCCTTGGGGGCTACTTGTTGATTATGCAGTTCTAACAGGCTATGATATGGATATCAAGTTCAACAAGAATATTTAAAGTCTACAGCATATTCAAGTTTATCATATCCAGTAGACTTGGCGGATGACAGATATGTATATGGAGAAAATGGCAATGTTTACCTCAAAACGCTCTTTCATCATGTTGATCAAGCCGGCTTCAGAGTCGCGGCTAGTGTGGAGGCGGTTCAAATAGCCCGCATGAAGCTCCTGGGTGTTAAATTGAGCATAGCTCTCCAAGTCAAACTTCCACTTGCCCTTATCAAAACTAGAAAATTCTTCTTTGGCACTATGTTTCGATAAGACAGTAGGGTTGCCTGGGACTTGGTAAGCCGTCCCAGTAATCATTATATCCTCGGTTTCTTGAGTCGGCTGAGCGGGACTTGGTGGCTTATCATTTTCCGGATCAACGTCCATGGCATCTTGGGTAACGGGGTTGTCCTGTGGAGGGGGGTCATCCATAGCAGTCTCTGAAACTTGATGCAAAGTCTCGGATGTGGCATGTTTCTCTAGATCAACAGTCTTGGGTTCTTCAGCCAATTTATCAACTTTCTGCTTCTTGCTGGGCTTTGCCATAGCACTGAAAAGGAAGCATAAGACAAAGTTAATATGACAATTAAAGAGCATAATTCAAAACGTATAAGACTTAACACTCTCACCCAGGCACGATCTTGAAGGTTGGGATTTGGGTCCTAGTTGAGTCGCCGGAGGAGGAATGAGATGTTCCCTGATAGTTTGAATCTGACAGGTTAAGAGGTTGTCGAAAAAGACCCGCCTTAGGATAAGCTAAGTCAGAAATATTTGAAACCTCCGGTCGATGCTTGCGAGGCGTTGGAGTGTTTGGTAAGCCGGAGGAAAGAATTCCACCGCCGCTATTCCGGGTTGTGCAGCGAGCTTCATGTTGCTGCTTCTTCAAAATAAAGTTGGGGTCCAAATAAGCTAAAGGATGAGAAAACCTTACTTTCCGGCTCGTTTGACAAACTTTATGTCTTGGCAGAGGTTCAGAGTCAGAGGAAAGGATAGTTACCTCTTCAACATTGGCTTGGGTTCCTTCTGCATCATCCTAATAGTGATCATTATCAATAAGATGTACAAAAAATGATCCAAGGGAGTCAAGCATCATTATCATCCAAGTCAAATAACTCAAAAGGATTGGATTTCTTCTTGGTAGGCTTTTTGGTAGCCTTGGTCTTTGTCTGAGGTTTCTTGGCCGGTTTATCCTGCAGCTTCTTACTCCAAAAAGGTGAATCGGCCTGCAAAAATCAAATGGGTATGAAAGGGCAATTTAAGTAAAAGATATGATTCAATTGCGAAGTTGGCTAAAAACTTGCAGTTGGCGGTTTGTTAAGAATGTAGAAAGGATTCAATCCAGTTTTACTGCAATCTTCCAAGCTCTCATCATGTTATTGATGTCTTCGTCAGTCAATTCAATCTGACAGTGGCGTTGTGGATCTTTTAAATCGCCGGTGTACTCGCACATTAAGCCAGGGCGGTGGCTTAAGGGCAAGACTCTCCAGGCAACCCAACATCGAACCAGATCGATTCCAGTCAATCCATTGGCCATCAAGGCTCGGATCTTTGAAAATACTAGCATATATTTCTTCTGTTTGGCTGTATTGATGTGGTCTGGAAGAGGATGTCTGTTGCTAAGCCGGCTGGCGTGATAACCCGGCAGGGGATATTCCCCTTTTGGAGAAGTGTCTTTGCAATAAAACCAGGTTTGGTTCCAGTCTTTGGGATGACTGGGCAGAGTGGCGGCTGGGAAAGTGGCTTCTTTCCGTCACTGTATAGAAATGCCGCCTAACTCTAGGCTGGGCCCGTCTGTGAACTCGTTCTACCGGTTTAAATAATAAAAATCCCTGAATAATTCTATGGTGGGCTCTTGTTGAAGGTACACCTTGCAGAATACTTGAAAGTTGCAGATGTTTGAAACGGAATTTGGTCTGATATCTCGTGGATGGAGCTTGAAAAAATGCAGCACATTGCGGAAGAATTTTGAGCCGGGAGGGATGAAGCCCCAGAGCATGTGATCAGTGGAGACAATTACTTCACCATCCTTGGGCCCAGGAGGGGTTTCTGTGCCTGGGACCCTCCAATGGATGACATCTTTTTTGGCTAGGACGCCTGTTTGAACGTATTCGTTCAAATCTTCCTTGGTGACCCAGGAAACGACCCAGTTGTAGGCAGTGACAGTCTTAGGCATTTTGAGGCTGGAGGCCTAAAAGAAAGAAATATTGCCGGCTTAAGATGAAGCTGTTAAGCCGTAAAATGAACACTAAAGTACGCGGATATTCATATTGGCGGCTTAAAAAGAGGACTAATGTTATATGGCGAGTCATGGTTTATAGTATAAGCCGCCATGACAGTTTTGATACTTCTGATCTATCAATTAAAATTTGGCTAAGTGCTGGACAAACAAGATTTTGCAGATTGATTCTATAATTTTGGATCTACCGCAGTTTGGAAAATAAAAATAAATTTTAAACATAAAGGTTGTGACAGTGGAGGAACTTGTTTGCTTGAGGATTTTCTGTATAAAAAGGATGATTCCTATGATTGAGAGGGGGTGTCAAAAAACTTCCGCACGCCTTCAACACTATTTTTAGATTGACATGGGCACGCTATAGAGGGATGGCGAAGAACACCGAAGAACACCGAAGAACTAAACAAACCCTAGTGCAGATCTGAGGCATGGGAAGATGAGCACTTACGGATGTTGATGGATAGCGGTGGCGCACCGGCGTTCTCTAGTCCAGTTAGGTTGATGCAGGGGATGGAGGTCGGCAGCGACGGAGCTCGATCTACAGAGGATTCGCGAGAGGAAGACGAAGACGAGGAGGCAAGGAAAAAATGAAAAGGACCCCCGTCCCTATTTATAAGAGGATGGATACAAGGCTTGTGCAGGAATCGAGGAGGCCGAAATCATCATGTGGCTATGTGGACGCCTCGATTTTCGGGATGTTCGTTAAAAGATAAGGATCTATTAAGATATTCTGGGCCTCGTGTGAAATTAATGCGAAATGACGTCATGGTGGGTTAAGGTGGTTCTGTGCGCTGACGTCATGGCGGGTTACAACGAGTTTATAAAACAGACGGTGTAAGATTTTGACAAGTCAAGTACTGAAGATTGATGTGAACAAGTTCAAATCAACCCGGGGCCTAATGTTGGGGATATAACTATTAGGTATAACCCGTGAGGAGGGGCCGGGTCATACCACTGACAACTTGTAAAATGAAGATAGCAGATCATGGTAAGCGTATTGACGGCCCAAGACCCAGAGGCGACTTGAGGCCCAAGAGGATGAACCGCCATATGTATAACTTGTATTGTAAGGCAAGCTTAGTTAGTCACCGAGCCGGACACGTTGTGTATGAGCCGGACGGGACTCTGTAAGCCGCCGGGCATCAACCTGTGTATATAAAGGGGTGACCCGGCGGCGGGTTAACTCAAGAAACAACAAGTCGAGAACTAGGTCAAGCGGATTCGCTCCCTGCTAATCAAAACCCTAGCAATACAATCCCAAACTGGAGTAAGCCTTTACCTCATCACGAGGGGCCGAACCAGTATAAACTCTCTGTGTCCTTTGTCCCGATTAACCCCTTTAAGCTAACCTAGTTGCGATGGCTCCACACCTAAGTCCTTTTGCTAGGACATCTTCCATGTTAAGTCCATGACAGGTACGATAGTGATCCAGGAGTGGATCACTGGACAGCGGTCAAAGTTATCCTTAGTTACCTAAGAGGACTAAGGAAATATTTCTCGGTTATGGAGGTGATAAATAGTTCATCGTAAAGAGTTATGTTGATGCAAGCTTTTACACCAATCCGGATGACTCTGAGTCTCAATCTGGATACATATTGAAAGTGGGAGCAATTAGCTAGAGTAGCTCCATGTAGAGCATTGTAGACATAGAAGATTTGCAAAATGCATACGGCTCTAAACGTGGCAGACCCGTTGTCTAAACTTCTCTCACAAGCAAAACATGATCACGCCTTAGTACTCTTTGGGTGCTAATCACATAGTGATGTGAACTAGATTATTGACTCTAGTAAACCTTTTGGGTGTTAGTCACATGGCGATGTGAACTAATCACATAAAGATGTGAACTATTGGTGTTAAATCACATGAGGATGTAAACTAGATTATTGACTCTAGTGCAAGTGGGAGACTGAAGGAAATATGCCCTAGAGGCAATAATAAAGTTGTTATTTTATATTTCCTTATATCATGATCAATGTTCATTATTCATGCTAGAATTGTATTAACCGGAAATTTGATACATGTGTGGATACATAGACAAAACACTTTGTCCCTAGTAAGCCTCTACTAGACTAGCTCGTTAATCCAAGATGGTTAAGTTTCCTAACCATAGACATGTGTTGTCATTTGATGAAGGGGATCACATCATTAGGAGAATAATGTGATGGACAAGACCCACCCATTAGCTTAGCATAATGATCGTTAAGTTTTATTGCTATTGCTTTCTTCACGACTTATACATATTCCTTTGACTATGAGATTATGCAACTCCCGGATACCGGAGGAATACCTTGTGTGCTATCAAACGTCACAACATAACTGGGTGATTATAAAGATGCTCTACAGGTATCTCTGAAGGTGTTTGTTGGGTTGGCATAGATTGAGATTAGGATTTGTCACTCCGAGTATCGGAGAGGTATCTCTGGGCCCTCTCGGTAATGCACATCATGATAAGCCTTGCAAGCAATGTGACTAATGAGTTCGTTGCTAGATGATGCATTACAGAACAAGTAAAGAGACTTGCCGATAATGAGATTGAACTAGGTATGAAGATACCAACGATCGAATCTCGGGCAAGTAACATACCGATGACAAAGGGAATTACGTATGTTGTCATTACGGTTTGACCGATAAAGATCTTCGTAGAATATGTAGTAACCAATATGAGCATCCAGGTTCCGCTATTGGTTATTGACTGGAGAGGTGTCTCGGTCATGTCTACATAGTTCTCGAACCCGTAGGGTCCGCACGCTTAACATTCGATGACAATTTGTATTATATGAGTTGTGTGATTTGGTGACCGAATGTTGTTCGGAGTCCCGGATGTGATCACAGACATGACGAGGAGTCTCGAAATGGCCGAGAGGTAAATATTCATATATAGGACAATAGTATTTGGACACCGGGAGTGTTCTGGGGGTACCGGGTATGAATCGGGTCACTGGAAGGGGTTCCGGGCAACCCACGGCAAGCAATATGGGCTTAATGGGCCTAGGAAGGGACAGACCAGCCCACAGGGGCTGGTGCGCCCCTCCACAGGCCGGCCAGCCCTAGGGAAGGCAAAGAAGGAGGGCTAGCCCCTCTTTCCTTCCCCTTCTCAAGGAAGAAAGGAAAGGGGGGCGCCACCACCTCCTTCCTTCTCCTAGTGCCAAAACAAGGAAAGGGGGGCCGAATTGGGGTAGGGGCCCAAGTAGGATTCGGCCTACTTGGGCGCCCCCTTGGCTGCCTCTTCCCCCCTAAAACCTATATATATGTGGGGAGGGGGGCGCCTAGAGTGCACACAAACATCTGTTAGCCGTGTATGGCGCCCACCTCCATAGTTTACTCCTCCAGTCATATTGTCAAAGTGCTTAGGCGAAGCCCTGCGCGGATCACTTCACCATCACCGTCACCATGTCGTCGTGCTGACGAAACTCTCCCTCGACACTTTCCTGGATCAAGAGTTCGAGGGATGTCATTGATACGTCTCCAACGTATCTATAATTTTTGATTGTTCCATGCTATTATATTATCCTTCTAGGATGTTTTATATGCATTTATACGCTATTTTATATGATTTTTGGGACTAACCTATTAACCCAGAGCCCAGTGCCAGTTTCTGTTTTTCCCTTGTTTTTGAGTATCGCAGAAAAGGAAAACCAAACGGAGTCCAATTGACCTGAAATTTGACGGAGATTATTTTTGGACCAGAAGAAGCCCACGGAGCATCAGAGATGGACCAGAAGAGTCCCGGGCTGCCCACGAGGGTGGGGCGCACGCCCCCCTGGGTGTGCCCCCTGCCTCGTGGACAGCCCGGAGACCCTCCTGACTTGTTCCCGATGCCAATACCTCTCATATATACCCAAACTTCCAGAAAGAAACCTAGATCGGGAGTTCCGCCGCCGCAAGCCTATGTAGCCACCAAAAACCAATCGGGACCTTGTTCCGGCACCCTGCCGGAGGAGGGAATCCCTCTCCGGTGACCATCTTCATCATCCCGGCACTCTCCATGACGAGGAGGGAGTAGTTCACCCTCGGGGCTGAGGGTATGTAACGGTAGCTATGTCTTTGATCTCTCTCTCTCTCTCCCTCTCTCTCTCGTGTTCTTGAGGTGGTACGATCTTGATGTATCGTGAGCTTTGCTATTATAGTTGGATCTTATGATGTTTCTCCCCCTCTACCTTCTTGTAATGGATTGAGTTTTCCCTTTGAAGTTATCTTATCGGATTGAGTCTTGAAGGATTTGAGAACACTTGATGTATGTCCTGCATGTGCTTATCTGTGGTGACAATGGGATATCACGTGATCTACTTGATGTATGTTTTGGTGATCAACTTGCGGGTTCCGTGACCTCGTGAACTTATGCATAGGGGTTGGCACACGTTTTCGTCTTGACTCTCCGGTAGAAACTTTGGGGCACTCTTTGAAGTACTTTGTGTTGGTTTGAAAAGATGAATCTGAGATTGTGTGATGCATATCGTATAATCATACCCACGGATACTTGAGGTGACATTGGAGTATCTAGGTGACATTAGGGTTTTGGTTGATTTGTGTCTTAAGGTGTTATTCTAGTATGAACTCTATGATAGATCCAATGGAAAGAATAGCTTCGTGTTATTTTACTACAGACTCTTGAATAGATCGATCAGAAAGGATAACTTTGAGGTGGTTTCGTACCCTACAATAATCTCTTTGTTTGTTCTCCGCTATTAGTGACTTTGGAGTGACTCTTTGTTGCATGTTGAGGGATAGTTATATGATCCAGTTATGTTATTATTGCTGAGAGAACTTGCACTAGTGAAAGTATGAACCCTAGGCCTTGTTTCCTAGCATTGCAATACCGTTTATGCTCACTTTTATTACTTGTTACCTTGCTGTTATTATATTTTCAGATTACAAATACTCATATCTATCATCCATATTGCACTTGTATCACCATCTATTCGTCGAACTAGTGCACCTATACAATTTACCATTGTATTGGGTGTGTTGGGGACACAAGAGACTCTTTGTTATTTGGTTGCAGGGTTGTTTGAGAGAGACCATCTTCATGCTACGCCTTCCACGGATTGATAAACCTTAGGTCATCCACTTGACGGAAATTTGCTACTATCCTACAAACCTCTGCACTTGGAGGCCCAACAACGTCTACAAGAAGAAGGTTGCATAGTAGACATCAGTCATCGAGATGAACGTGTGCATAACTCGGAGGTGCCGTACGTTCGGTGCTTAATCGGTCGAAATGAGAAGAAGTTCGACTATGTCAACCGCGTTGTCAAACGCTTCTGCTTTCGGTCTATGAGGGTACGTGGACACACTCTCCCCCTCTCGTTGCTATGCATCTCCTAGATAGATCTTGAATGAGCGTAGGATATTTTTGAAATTGCATGCTATGTTCCCCAATAGAAAATAAGAAGGCTGAAGGGAAAGCAAAACACCGCATGAAGAACAAACATGATCCAAAATATGCTGCTCTGAAGAAAAAGAGCGCACCGAGGAAAAGACCCGCTAAGCCAGTTGAATCTGAAAGTGGTTCTTCCGGTCAAGATGACCCTCCACTCACCAGAGAAGAAATTGATGCAACTCTCTCTGAATAAGTGAATGTTACTACCGCCACTATTTTGCCTGATCTTTGAGCAAGTTGTTGGGGATGTAACTATTAGGTATGACCCGCCCAGGAGGGGCCGGGTTATACCTATGGCAATTCATGAAGCCCAAGATAGCTCTTGGAGATGGTGGGTGAGTTAAGAGCCCAAGTCCCAAAGGGCGACTTAAGGCACGTACAGATAAACCGCCACATGTGTGTAACTTATATTATAAGGCAGGAATAGAGAGAAACCGAGCCGGACACTGTTTATGAGCCGGCCGGGACTCTATGAGCCGCCGGGCGTCAACCTCTGTATATAAAGGGACGACCCAGCGGCGGTTCAGGGCAAGTAACATCAAATCGAGAGCTAGGTCAAGTGGATTCGCTCCCTGGTTATCGAGACATAAGCAACCCACTCAAAACTAGATCGTAGGCTTTTACCTTCACCGTAAGGGGCCGAACCAGTATAAACCCTATGTCCTTTGTCCCGATTAACCCCTTCTTGCTTCCTAGTTGCGATGGCTCCATGACTAAGTCCTTTCGCTAGGACATCTACCGTGACAATTCCACGACAATTGGCGCTCACCATGGGGCCAGCGCACGGTGGATTTGAGTTCTTGAAGGGTAGCTTTGAAGGGATCAAGGGATACGCTATGGGTCGGATGACCAAGAGTCGTCGTGGCAAGCTCTACATCGATGACGCAAGCTGGGGCCCCGACGCCGGGCTCAATTGAGTACGGGTACCGGGTCCCCTTCGGTAGAACTCACGTCTTCATCGGCCGGATTGGCGAGCCGGGCCCTGAGCCGGACATCTGCACCGACATCATCGAGACGGCTCAGTGTGCGAGACCCGCCCGGACTCCGCCCGCCATGAAGCGTGCCTTCGTGGGATGCATCCATGGAGGGAATTTCCTGAAGGATCCGTGTCTGGCAGTGAGACATCCATCTATTCTGATGATGAGTCATCCATGGGAGAGACGGATTCGTTGTATCAACTACAAGACAGCGGGCTTGGGGGTTGTTCCGATGGCAGCAGTATTCCGGACCCCTTTGAGCCACCGAGCAGAGTAGGGATCTTCATGGCTGGCACGCAACCCGGTTAAAACTCTATAGCTGCGACAGCAATAACCTCCGGGTCAGCGGCAGACGGGGCAGGAGGCCCTGTGCGCCCGCCGGCTCAGGTGCTGATAGACCTCATGGACAGGCTAACAACCCTGTTAACCGCCGCGGTTGATTTGACGGATCAAGTTGAACATGATGCAGAGGTGGCACGATTACGTGAGGAGGTAGCACAAGCCAAGGAAAACCTAGCAGCTGTATTTCTGCCCATCGGAGTTATTTCCCAAGGACTTGCCATGGTAAGAGGGAGAAGGGGGAAGAAGCACACTTGAAGAGCGCAGTACAACGGGGAGTTGTATGCTGCGTTCGAGAAGGATGAATCGCTCCCGAAAAGGAGTCTATTGATTCTCTCCCAATTGGTTGGATCGTAGGGGCAATGATTTACTTCAGGACACCAGATTGGCCACAGAGCGGGCGGCTTTGGATGCTCGAGCTCAGCAAATTCAATCAGAAGCTTTCCAGCTTATGATGGATATGAACGCATCAAACGAGATCATGAGGAGAAGGCACCAGAAGTATCAATCCCGTCTGCCTCCGGTTTACGATCCTAGAAACCTTTTCCGCACATCCGATGCAGGCCCCAGTAACCTGCCGGAGGTAAACCGGGTTGCAACACCCGGGGCTGGGATGACAGTTCAACCGCGGGTGATGGATCCTCGTATCAATACTACTCCACCTCATTATGTACCAACACTGCCGGGTCATTATTCTAACCCTTTGAAGAACTTGGTCGCTGCGGTGGCACGATTGGCGTCTCTCCCAGTAGAGGGCAATTCTCCAACGGCGATTGAAACACGGAGGGCCAGAGAACTTCTTTAGACGGCTCTAGCGCAGCAGGAGGCATATTCTTATAGTCGGGACAGGGTTCATTTCAACCCCTCGACCAAGACGAAGTCCAAGTTATAGCAGGCATATGGATTCAGCAGCCGTTTCAAGTAACGCCCAGCGCTGTGACCAGCCGCATGGGCGTGACCCGGTGCGGGATGGAGCCCCTAACTTGGTTGATCAGGACAAGATACGCCAAGAGGCTGAGCGGGCGACTCAGCATGCGATTGAACAGGCGGCTCAGCGGGCGGCTTACTAGTCTTTTCCGGTTTATCCGACGACTTCTATTGAGGCAGGCGCGACCACGAGAATGGGAGGTGTCCCTTGCTTAGTACCAGCACTGCGTAATGAGTGTTTGCCCAAGGATTTTAAGGGGCCTCAAAAGGTGCCTAATTACACTGCCGACTTATAGCCCGGGGCATGGATTGAAAGCTATGAGATGGCCATGGAATTGCTGGAGGTTAGTGACGCGGCAATGGCCAAGTACTTCTCTATGATGCTGGATGGAATGGCCCGCACTTTCTTAAAGGGATTGCCGCCTAATTCCATTGGTTCCTGGGCCGAGTTAAAGGCCCGGATTATTCAGAACTTCAAAGACACATGCAAGCAGCCCATGTCGATTGTGGACTTGACTGATTGCAAGCAAGAGAAAGGTGAGTCCACGACCCATTGGGTGCGCCGGGTGAAGGCCATAATACATTCATCTGATAAAATGGATGCCGCCTCTGCGGTCTTAATGTTGGAGAAAAATTGCTATTTTGAACCTCTGAACAGAAGCTGGGGCGGCTCAAGCGCGATTGTAATGACATGGGCCAGCTGATGGCGGCTCTAGTAAAATACGCCGACTCTGATAGTACCAAGGATCCCGCGTCTGATGAAGAGAAGACAGGGAAGGGAAAGAAGGACGGCAACGCTAAGGGTCTTCAGCATAACCCGATGAATCAAGGAGGCAATAATAAACGTAAGGCTGACGGTAGCTCGGAGTTTGTGGCTAAAACGCAGGGCAACAATCAACGACGTAAGGGGAGGCCACCTCCTCGGTCTGGCGGGTCAGGTCCCACCCTTGAGCAGTTGCTCAATGAGCCCTGCCCAAGACACGGCACCCGAGAGAAGCCGGCCACGCACCTATGGAAAGACTGTACAATCATGAGAGCCTTCAAGAATTCTAACATGTTCGACGATAGTCATGGACCCAGCGGCGGTTCAGGCGGTGGCAGTTTTCATGGCCCGGGTGGCGGCTCAAATTCCAACTTTCAAGGCCCTCAAGGTAACCAAGGTGGTTATAATCAGCAAACTAGCCAAGGAGGTCAGCAGCAACAGTTCACCACCATTTTATGCAAAAGGGACCAGAAACTTCATAAGAGGGCGGTGAACAATGTTGAACCGGCGGTTCCTTGTTATCTGAGATGGTCTGAGCAGCCTATTCTATGGAGTAGGGAGGATCACCCTCCACGGGTTGACAATCTGGGTCACTTGGCCTTAGTGGTGGCACCTCAAGTTGGTGGATACAAATTCACAGAAGTGCTCATGGATGGAGGCAGCAGCATCAACATCCTCTATTATGAGACCTTTCGTCACATGGGGTTGACTGATAAAAATCTCAAGACGTCCAACACTATTTTTCATGGAGTAGTGCCCGGTAAGTCGGCGTACCCAGTGGGTAAGATTGACCTGGAAGTAGCCTTTGGGGATGAGCATGATTCCAGGGCTGAGAAGTTAACTTTCGAGGTGGTCAAAATCCGGAGCCCGTATCACGCACTGTTTGGACGGCCGGCTTATGTAAAGTTCATGGCACGGCCGTGTTATGTTTACCTGCAGCTCAAGATGCCGGGTCACAAGGGCACCATCATGATGCATGGGAGTCGAAAGATAGCCTTGGAATGTGAAGAAGGCGATGCTGCTTATGCTGAATCTGTTTGTGCAACAGAGGAGTTGAAGTTCTACAAGGACAATGTTGACCCGGTGGACATGACGTCTTTGAAGAAGCCAACCACAAAACATGACCGGTGATGAAATTTTAGTCGGCCGATGACACCAAGCTTGTTGATTTTGTTCCAGGCGACTCATCTAAGCAGTTCAGTATCAGTGCCAATCTGGATCCCAAATAGGAAAGTGCGCTCATCGAGTTCATCCGTGAGAACCGGGACATCTTTACATGGAAACCTTCTGACATGCCGGGTTTACCGAGAGAACTCGCTGAGCACACTCTTAATATTGATCCAAAATTTAAGTCGGTCAGGCAGTTTCTTCGGTGGTTTAATGAGGAGAGGCGTAAAGCTATTGGTGAGGAGGTGGCCCGGCTCTTGGCGGCCGGGTTTACTGTTGAAGTTTTTCACCCAGAATGGTTGGCTAACCCGGTGCTTGTACTCAAAAGAACGGCACCTGGCGTATGTGTGTGGATTACACGAATTTTAACAAAGCGTGCCCGGCTTATCCTTTCGCTCTCCCTCGTACTGATCAAATCATTGACGCTACGGCAGGTTGTGAGTGTTTGAGCTTTTCGGATGCTTATTATGGTTATCATCAGATCAAGATGGCTGTTAAGGACCAGGAGAAGACGGCTTCCATTACTCCGTTTGGAGCCTTCTGCTATGTGTCTATGCCTTTTGGGCTCAAAAGTGCCCAGGCGACTTATCAGCGATGTGTGCAGAACTGTCTCCACAGTCAGATTGGGCGCAATGGTCATGCTTATGTGGACGACATTGTGGTGCAGTCCAGAGAGAAGGAGACCTTGATAGATGATCTGAAGGAAACCTTTGATAATCTCCGGGTCTACAAGATGATGCTTAACCCGGCCAAGTGTGTTTTTGGAGTGCCAGCAGGCAAGCTTTTGGGTTTTCTGGTTTCTAATAGAGGCATTGAGGCTAACCCGGAGAAGATCAAGGCAATCACCTCTTTGGCTAAGCCGGCATGTGTCAATGATGTTCAGCGTCTGGCGGGTCGTATTGCTACCTTAAGCCGGTTCATAAGCCGGTTAGGTGAAAAGGCCATACCCCTGTATCAGATGATGAAGAAGACGGATGACTTTGTCTGGAGTGATGCTGCTAACGCTGCCTTTGAAGATTTGGAGAGACAGTTATCTGAGCCGCCGGTCCTTGCTGCTCCCATTGATAAGGAGCCCTTATTGCTATATGTAGCTGCTAATACATGTGCTATCAGTGTTGCCATTGTGGTGGAGCGCAAGGAGGCTGGCAAGGAACATCTGGTTCAACGGCCGGTTTACTACATCAGCGAGGTGCTTATTGAGTCCAAGCAAACATATCCACATTGGCAGAAGCTCGTCTATGGGGTGTTCATGGCAATCCGGAAGCTTAAGCAATATTTCCAGGGTCATCCCATCACTGTGGTCAGTTCTGCTCCTTTGGGAGACATCATTCAAAACAGAGAAGCCACAGGACGAGTCGCCAAGTGGGCCATTGAACTTGGGTTGCATGGTTTAAAATATGTGCCACGCACAACTATCAAGTCTCAGGCTTTGGTGGATTTCATCAATGATTGGACTATTCACTTTGACGGGTCAAGGCAATTGGAGGGCTCGGGGGTTGGAGTTGTTTTAGCTTCCCCTCGAGGTGACAATTTTTGTTATGTGCCACGGTTGATGTTTCCCTGTACTAACAATGCAGCTGAGTATGAGGCCTTGCTCCACGGTCTTCGGATGGCTAAGGAGATGAGCTTAAGACGGGTAAGATGCTTTGGCGACTCAGATTTGGTGGCTCAACAAGTATCAGGCAAATGAGGTTCCAAAGATCCTCTCATGGCGGCTTATCACCGTGAAGTTGATGCCATTGCAGTACATTTTAAGGGTTACCAAGTGGAGCATATTGACCGCAGAAAGAATGAGGCGGATGATGCCTTAAGCCATTTGGGCTCTCAGCGTAAGCCGGTGCTGCCTAATACTTTCTTGGATATTCTGCATAACCCTTCTGTCAAGTTACCTACAGAGGAAGACTTGGTTGTTCCTGACCCGGAAGCGCAGTTGGTGGCGGCTCTTCACGTCATCCCAGATTGGACAGTGCCATATTTGGCTTACATGACCCGGGGTGAGTTGCCTGCAGACGAAACCTTGGCCAGGCAGATAACCCGGCGGTCTAAGTCAATGACAATTGCCAACGGCGAGTTGCATCATCGCAGTGTCACTGGGGCGTTTCAGCATTGTGTCTCTCCTGAGGAAGGTCAAGAAATTCTTCGTGAGATTCATGAAGGAGATTACGGCCATCATGCCGGCTCAAAGTCCCTTATGGCCAAGGCCTTTCGTCACGGATTTTATTGGCTGACGGCTCATGCTAACGCGCAAGATCTGGTCAGTGAATGTGATGGTTGTCAGAAATTCTCACGACGGGCTCACGTCCCAGCTCAAGAATTGAGGATGATTCCAATTACTTGGCCGTTTGCAGTCTGGGGACTCAACATGGTTGGGCCTTTCAAAAGATCCAAAGATAAAAAGACCCACCTCTGGGTGGTGGTTGACAAATTCACAAAGTGGGTTGAGGCAGAGCCAGTCAGTAAGTGTGATGCAGCCACGGCGGTTCAATTTATGAAAAAGGTGATCTTTCGCTTTGGCTTTCCACACGACATTATAATTGATAATGGTACTAATCTGTCCAAGGGTGCCATGGAAGAGTTCTGTCAACGTGAGCATATCCGGCTTGATGTTTGATATGTCTCCAACGTATCTATAATTTTTTATTGCTCCATGCTACTTTATCTACTATTTTGGACTATATTGGGCTTTATTTTCCACGTTTATATTATTTTTGGGACTAACCTATTAACCAAAGGCCCAGCCCAGAATTGCTGTTTTTTGCCTATTTCAGTGTTTCGAAGAAACGGAATATCAAATGGAGTCCAAACGGAATGAAACCTTCGGGAACGTGATTTTCCAACCGAACGTGATCCAGGAGACTTGCACCCTACTCCAAGAAGTGCCAGAGGCGGTCAAGAGGGTGGAGGACGCCCCCTGGGCGCGCCCCCTACCTCGTGGGCCCCCTGACGCTCCACCGACGTACTCCTTCCTCCTATATATACCTACGTATCCCCGTACGATCAGAACAGGAGCCAAAAACCTAATTCCACCGCCGCAACCTTTTGTATCCACGAGATCCCATCTTGGGGCCTGTTCCGGAGCTCCGCCGGAGGGGGCATCCACCACGGAGGGCTTCTACATCAACACCATAGCCCCTCCGATGAAGTGTGAGTAGTTTACTTCAGACCTTCGGGTCCATAGCTAGTAGCTAGATGGCTTCTTCTCTCTTTTTGGATCTCAATACAATGTTCTCCCCCTCTCTCGTGGAGATCTATTCGATGTAATCTTCTTTTTGCGGTGTGTTTGTTGAGACCGATGAATTGTGGGTTTATGATCCAGTATTATCTATGGAAAATATTTGATTCTTCTCTGAATTCTTTTATGTATGATTGAGTTATCTTTGCAAGTCTCTTCGAATTATCCTTTTTGGTTTGACCAACTAGATTGGTAGTTCTTGCAATGGGAGAAGTGCTTAGCTTTGGGTTCAATCTTGCGGTGTCCTTTCCCAGTGACAGAAGGGGCAGCAAGGCACGTATTATATTGTTGCCATCGAGGATAACAAGATGTTTTTTTATCATATTGCAAGAATTTATCCCTCTACATCATGTCATCTTGCATAAGGCGTTACTCTGTTTTTACTTAATACTCTAGATGCATGCTGGATAGTTGTCGATGAGTGGAGTAATAGTAGTAGATGCAGAATCGTTTCGATCTACTTGTTTTGGATGTGATGCCTATATACATGATCATTGCCTAGATATACTCATAACTATGCTCAATTCTGTCAATTGCTCAACAGTAATTTGTTCACCCACCGTAGAATACTTATGCTCTTGAGAGAAGCCACTAGTGAAACCTATGGCCCCCAGGTCTATTCTCATCATATCAATCTCTATCGCTTTATTTACTTGCTTTGATTTTACTTTGCCTTTTACTTTTTACTTTGCATCTATCTATAAAAAATACCAAAAATATTATTTATCATCTCTATCAGATCTCACTTTCGTAAGTGACCGAGAAGGGATTGACAACTCCTAATCGCGTTTGTTGCGAGTTGCTATCGTTTTGTGTAGGTACGAGGGACTTGTGCGTGGTCTCCTACTGGATTGATACCTTGGTTCTCAAAAACTAAGGGAAATACTTACGCTACTTTGCTGCTGCATCCTCTCCTCTTCGGGGAAATCCAACACAGTTCTCAAGAGGTAGCAAGAAGAATTTCTGGCGCCGTTGGCGGGGAGGCTCACGCAAGCAAGTCAACCATACCAAGTACCCATCGCAATCCCTATCTCTCGCATTATATTATTTGCCATTTGCCTCTCGTTTTCCTCTCCCCCACTTCACCCTTGCCGTTTTATTTGCCCTCTCTTTCCCAATCTCCTCCTCTTTTTCCCATTGCCTTTTTGTTTGCTTGTGTGTTAGTTTGCTTGCTTGTCATCATGACTAGCCTCTTATCTTCTCTGTTATCTCCCGAGAATGAAGTTCTAAATTTTAAGCAAAGGGAGGGAGAAAATCTGAAAGACGCTTGGTATAGAATTTGCAATGCTCAAAATAAATCTACAAGGAAGCAATCTACTTCAGTTCTTCTTTGCAATTTTTACGTAGGTGCTAATCCTTGGTATAGATATATCCTTGATACCATTACCGGAGGGAATTTTTTGGGTAGCCATACTTTTGATTCTTATAATGCTTTAATAGATATATTTGGCTCACCACCCCTTTTGATTAATGGAACTACGTTAACTTTGGAGCATGTTATGCAAAGGCTTGAAACTATTGAAATAAAATTGCTACCATTGAATCAATTGAAAATCTTGATAAAAAGATCCACAATCAAATTACCCAATATGGATCTAAGGTAGGAATGACTTTGAAAAATATTAAAGAAAAATAACCCATAGTTAATGAGAAAATAAATCTAGATTCCACAAGAATCGATAAACTTGAGGGTATCATTACCAACTTGGGGACCGCTTTTTCTTCCGTTCAAAACACTCCAAGTTCTTCTACTAAAAATACTAAGCTTATTTATGTTCCTAAGAATAAGGGTGAATCATCTAGTAAGGAAACTGCGGATCTTAAATTTATAAGTGTTCATCCCAATCTTTTTACCATCATTAAGGAACCATTTGCTATAGATGAATTTTCTGATCTTTTGCCTGAAAATTTGATAATTACTAGGAAGAAAGAAAATTCTAAAGGAGGTAGATGCCTCATTGAAGAATTGCCTACCAAAGATGGCAATACCTAGGTCTATCCTTGCTTTTATGCCTAGCTAGGGGCATTAAACGATAGCGCTTGTTGGGAGGCAACCCAATTTTATTTTGTGTTTTTCGTTTTTGCTTCTGTTTAGGAATAAATAATCCATCTAGCTTCTGTTTGGATGTGGTTTTATGTTTTAATTAGTGTTTGTGCCAAGTAGAACCTATAGGATAACCTACGATGATAGTTGATTTGATTCTGCTGAAAAACAGAAACTTTGCACGCACGAATATAATTTTGTTAAATCACAGGGACGAGATTCTGAATTGATTCTTTTTGGTGCTGTTCAATAAACAAATTGTGCAGGACTTACTATTTTGGTAGAATTTTTAGAGTTTCAGAAGTTTGCGTTAGTTACAGATTGCTACAGACTGTTCTGTTTTTGACAGATTCTGTTTTACGTGTGTTGTTTGCTTATTTTGATGAATCTATGGCTTGTAAAATAGTTTATCATCCATAGAGAAGTTGGAATACAGTAGGTTTAACACCAATATAAATAAATAATTAGTTCATTACAGTAACTTTAAGTAGTCTTTTGTTTTCTTTCTCTAACAGAGCTCACGAGATTTCTGTTGAGTTTTGTGTTGTGAAGTTTTCAAGTTTTGGGTGAATTCTTTTGATGGATTATGGAACAAGGAGTGGCAAGAGCCTAAGCTTGGGGATGCCCATGGCACCCCTAAGATAATCCAAGGACACCAAAAATTCAAAGCTTGGGGATGCCCCAGAAGGCATCCCCTCTTTTGTCCACTTCCATCGGTAATTTACTTGGAGCTATATTTTTATTCACCACATGATATGTGTTTTGCTTGGAGCGTCTTGTATTATTTGCGTCTTTGCTTGTTAGTTTACCACAATCATACTTGCTGTACACACCTTTTGAGAGAGCCATATATGAATTGGAATTTGTTAGAATACTCTACGTGCTTCACTTATATATTTTGAGCTCGATAATTTTTGCTCTAGTGCTTCACTTATATCTTTTAGAGCACGGTGGTGTATTTGTTTTAAAGAAACAATTGATCTCTCATGCTTCACTTAGATTATTTTGAGAGTCATTAATAGCATTGTAGTTTGCTTAATGTTAATATACTTAGTGTTCAAGACATGTGAAACTTTCATTTGAGTAAATTGAATACTAAGATAAGTTTGATGCTTGATAATTATTTTGAGATATGGAGGTGATAATATCAAAGTCATGCTAGTTGGATAATTGTGAATTTGAGAAAGGCTTGTGTTGAAGTTTGCAAGTCCCGTAGCATGCACGTATGGGTAAAGTTGTGTAACAAATTTGAAACATGGAGTGTACCTGGCTTGTGCATCCTTATGAGTGGCGGTCGGGGACGAGCGATGGTCTTTTCCTACCAATCTATCCCCCTAGGAGCATGCACGTAGTACTTGAATTTTTTGATGGCTTCTAAATTTTTGCAATAAGTATATGAGTTCTTTTGACTAATGTTGAGTCCATGGATTATACGCGCTCTCACCTTTCCACCTTTGCTAGCCTCTTCGGTACCATGCATTGCCCTTTCTCACCTTGAGAGTTGGTGCAAACTTCGCTGGTGCATCCAAACCCCGTGATACGATACACTCTATCACACATAAACCTCCTTATATCTGTCCTCAAAACAGCCACCATACCTACCTATCATGGCATTTCCATAGCCATTCCGAGATATATTGCCATGCAACTTCCATCATCATCATCATGACATACATTACTTTTGTCATATTGCCATCGCATGATCATGTAGTTGACATCGTATTTGTGGCAAAGCCACCATGCATTATTTTTCATACGTGTCACTCTTGATTCATTGCACCATCCCGGTACACCGCCGGAGGCATTCATATAGAGTCATACTTTGTTCTAAGTATCGAGTTGTAATTGTTGAGTTGTAACAAAAGTAAAAGTGTGATGATCATCATTATTAGAGCATTGTCCCAAAGTGAGGAAAGGATGATGGAGACTATGATTCCCCCACAAGTCGGGATGAGACTCCGGACCAAAAAATAAATAAAAAAAGAGAGGCCAAAAAAAGAGAGAAAGGCCCAAATAAATAAATGAGAGAAAAAGAGAGAAGGGACAATGCTACTATCCTTTTACCACACTTGTGCTTCAAAGTAGCACCTTGTTCTTCATGTAGTGAGTCTCATATATTGTGCTTCAAAGTAGCACCAAGATCTTCATGATAGTGAGTCTCATAAGTTGTCTTTTTATACTAGTGGGAATTTTTAACTATAGAACTTGGCTTGTATATTCCAATGATGGGCTTCCTCAAAACGCCCTAGGTCTTCGTGAGCAAGCGAGTTGGATGCACACCCACTAGTTTTCTTTTGTTAAGCATTCATAGCTCTAGTGCATAGGTTGCATGGCAATCCCTACTCCTCATGTTGACATCAATTGATGGGCATCTCCATAGCCCGTTGATTAGCCTCGTCAATGTGAGACTTTCTCCTTTTTGTCTTCTCCACACAATCCCCATCATCATATTCTATTCCACCCATAGTGCTATATCCACGGCTCGCGCTCATGTATTGCGTGAAGGTTGAAAAAGTTTGAGATTATTTGAGAATGAAACAATTGCTTGGCTTGTCATCGGGGGTATAGAAGTTGGGAACATCTTTGTGTGACAAAAATGAAGCATAGCCTAACCATATGACTTTGTAGGGATGAACTTTCTTTTGCCATGCTATTTTGAGAAGACATGATTGCTTTGATTAGTATGCTTGAAGTATTATTATTTTTGTGTCAATATGAACTTTTGTCTTGAATCTTTCGGATCTGAATATTCATATCACAATTAAGAAGATTTATATTGAAATTATACCAAAGTATCACTCCGCATCAAAAATTCGTTTTTATCATTTACCTACTCGAGGACGAGCAGGAATTAAGCTTGGGGATGCCTGATTCGTCTCCAACGTATCTATAATTTTTGATTGCTCCATGCTACTTTATCTACTATTTTGGACTATATTGGGCTTTATTTTCCACTTTTATATTATTTTTGGGACTAACCTATTAACCGGAGGCCCAGCCCAGAATTGTTGTTTTTTGCCTATTTTAGTGTTTCGAAGAAACGGAATATCAAATGGAGTCCAAACGGAATGAAACCTTCGGGAACGTGATTTTCCAACCGAACGTGATCCAGGAGACTTGCACCCTACTCCAAGAAGTGCCAGAGGCGGTCACGAGGGTGGAGGGCGCCCCCCCTGGGCACGCAACCTACCTCGTGGGCCCCCTGACGCTCCACCGACGTACTCCTTCCTCCTATATGTACCTACGTATCCCCGTACGATCAGAACATGAGCCAAAAACCTAATTCCACCGCCGCAACCTTCTGTATCCACGAGATCCCATCTTGGGGCCTATTCCGGAGCTCCGCCAGAGGGGGCATCCACCACGGAGGGCTTCTACATCAACACCATAGCCCCTCCGATGAAGTGTGAGTAGTTTACTTCAGACCTTCGGGTCCATAGCTAGTAGCTAGATGGCTTCTTCTCTCTTTTTGGATCTCAATACAATGTTCTCCCCCTCTCTCGTGGAGATCTATTCGATGTAATCTTCTTTTTGCGGTGTGTTTGTTGAGACCGATGAATTGTGGGTTTATGATCCAGTATTATCTATGGAAAATATTTGATTCTTCTCTGAATGCTTTTATGTATGATTGAGTTATCTTTGCAAGTCTCTTCGAATTATCCTTTTTGGTTTGGCCAACTAGATTGGTAGTTCTTGCAATGGGAGAAGTGCTTAGCTCTGGGTTCAATCTTGCGGTGTCCTTTCCAAGTGACAGAAGGGGCAGCAAGGCATGTATTGTATTGTTGCCATCGAGGATAACAAGATGTTTTTTTATCATATTGCATGAATTTATCCCTCTAAATCATGTCATCTTGCTTAAGGCGTTACTCTCTTTTTACTTAATACTCTAGATGCATGCTGGATAGCGGTCGACGAGTGGAGTAATAGTAGTAGATGCAGAATCATTTTGATCTACTTGTTTTGGACGTGATGCCTATATACATGATCATTGCCTAGATATACTCATAACTATGCTCAATTCTGTCAATTGCTCAACAGTAATTTGTTCACCCACTGTAGAATACTTATGCTCTTGAGAGAAGCCACTAGTGAAACCTATGGCTCCCGGGTCTATTCTCATCATATCAATCTCTATCGCTTTATTTACTTGCTTTGCTTTTACTTTGCCTTTTACTTTTTACTTTGCATCTATCTATCAAAATACCAAAAATATTATTTATCATCTCTATCAGATCTCACTTTCGTAAGTGACTGAGAAGGGATTGACAACCCCTAATCGCGTTGGTTGTGAGTTGCTATCGTTTTGTGTAGGTACGAGGGACTTGTGCGTGGTCTCCTACTGGATTGATACCTTGGTTCTCAAAAACTGAGGGAAATACTTACGCTACTTTGCTGCATCATCCTCTCCTCTTCGGGGAAACCAACACAGTGCTCAAGAGGTAGCAATGTTTCATCAGTAGCTCACCCCCAATCCAATGGTCAAGCTGAAAGAGCCAATCAGGAAATATTGAAAGGCATCAAGCCCTGGCTTATGGTTCCTTTGCAATGGACTCCGGGTTGTTGGGTAGAGGAGTTACCTTCTGTGATATGGAGCATCAATACTACTCCCAACAGGTCTACGGGATTCACGCCTTTCTTCATGGTTTACGATGCAGAGGCAGTTCTACCTAGTGACATCTGTCATGACTTGCCCCGCGTGGCGGCTTACGTTGAAGCTCATAATGAACAAGCCCGTTAGGATGCACTTGACCTGTTAGATGAGAAGCGTGACTTAGCAGCAGCCCGCTCGGCGATTTACCAACAGGACCTGCATCGCTATCACAACCGCCGGGTTAAGTCCAAAACCTTTCAAGAAGGAGACTTGGTGCTCCAGCTCATCCAGGATCAGTCTGATGCGCACAAGCTATCCCCACCTTGGGAAGGACCCTTTGTGGTCAGCAAGAACTTGCACATTGGGTCATACTACCTTATCGATGTTCGAGAGCATAAAGACTCATGTAAGTCGGAGGAGGAGACCCGCTGGCCATGGAATATTGCTCATCTTCGGCCTTACTACACTTGAGCCACCGGCTCTCATGATGAACATATTTTGACGATGTATATATTATGATAAGTAATAAAGCAGGACCTTTGTCCTTTTCATCCTCAATGATCATATGTCTGTATTATTCTAATTTTAAAACGGCCAACTGGGGGCTGATCGTATTCGAATCTAGCTTAAACCCTCTTGGTCTGGCTCATGATCATATTCGAATCTAGCCGTTAAACCTCATGATCACTAGGGGGCTTCCTATTCAAACATAGGTCGTATTCGAACCAAAGAGAACATAGCTGTCGGTACCCTTTTGATCGGCACACTGCCAAACTCACTAGCGGGCTTCTTGATCGTATTCGAATCATAGCTTAACCCCTTTGGGTCCGATGTTGATCGTATTCGAATCAGCGTCATTAAAAAACTCTCAAGGTCATTAGGGGGCTTCCTGTTCAAACATAGGTCGTATTCGAACCAAAGAGAACATAGCTGTCGGTACTCTTTTGATCGGCGCAACGCCAAAGCCACTGGGGGCTACATGATCGTATTCGAATCCTAGCTTAACCCCTTTGGAACGGTTTACTAATCGTATTCGAATCAGAAGCCTTGATTTTCTTCTTGTTTGCCTTAAGATTTTTTTGAACACAATCTTTGATTTTGTCTTGAGACCTTTTTGATTCAGATCTAAGTATAAGTGTGGTTTCAATTTAACTCAGCTTGGTTTTGGATGATAAGTCACCAACAGACAACAAGCATCATACATTTGGAAGTGAACAGCTTCTAAAGATTGGGTTATCACCCTTACCGTTTGGGTCACATAAACCGGCGGTACAAATCAAAGGATCACAGCAAAACACATATATGAACCGCCGGGCAGATCAATTTCCTTGTTAACCTAACGCTTCCGGGTTAGCCCTTTCCGCTTCTTCGCCTTCTTCCTGGAAGGTTGATGATGACCAGGCAATTCCTTTCAACGCTTCAAATTCAGCTTCATCATCAATTAGTCCTTCCGGGTCAACTTCAGGGGCGAAGGTATGCTTACGGATTGGCGGAATCAGGCTGGTCACTTTATAATGTGGCATTGGAATCCTCCGGTTCTCTGCGTCATAGCCCGGCTAGTATTTGGTGAGATCTGCTTCATCCCCTATCAAGGTGGCCACGGGGCGTATATCCTTCACACAAGTGGTGAAGTCTCCCTGTTCAAAGGGAGTATCGTCCTCCTTAAAGCTGGGATAACCAATGGCAATGTCGGTCGGGTCTAATTTCGGCAACCAAGCTTTGGCCCGGCTTAAGGCAGCCACGGCTCCGACTCTTGCAGATGATCGCATTAGTTCATTGCACCGCTGTGGAAGCACAGAAAGATTATTTAGTACATCCGCCAAGAGTGTGGGAACTTCATTTGACAAGGCCACTGCGGCTAAGGCACGCTGAGATCCAGTGTAGAGTTCTTCCACCAGCGTATAGACCGCCTTCAGCTTTATCAGCATGCTTTGGTTAAGATTTGAAATCCTGGGGCATGCGTTAAAATGTCAAGTGAGTTAATGACAATTTATATGCTCATTAGAAAGATTCAACTATTTAACACTTGCAGGGTGACTTACCAAAGATTGTTGAGACCATCTGAGATATACGGCGTTTTAAGCCGGATAATTCGGCGGTCGCCTCTGCAAGAGCCAGCTCTGCTTTCTCTGCCCGATTGGTCAAGGCGATCTTTTCATCAGCCCAGGCCTTCTTCTCCACTTCAAAGCCTTTTTTCAATTTTTCTTGTTCAGATACACTGAATTCAAATTTGGAGTTGGCTTTTTGGGTTTTGGTCTCCTGCGCTTCCAGGCGGCTCTTCAAATCAAATACTTCTGATTCAAGTTGACTAGTGGTGGCTTGTATAAATACCGAGTCACAGTCAGGATGATCATGATGCAATATTAAGTCCCAAGCCTTTCGCAAGCAATACACTTGGCACTTGGGGGCTAATGTATACTGAAGAATTTTGCTTAAAGTGGCGGTTCATGACAGTAAGTCCCAAGCACTTTGCAAGCAAGAATACTTGGCACTTGGGGGCTAATGCATATTCCTGTTTTTTAGAAGTATTTTATTCTATTCAAGCATAATAAGGATCGGCTCCAACATGCTGCTTAAGCCGACCCTTGGGGACTATGGAGTAAGCCGGATTTTTTAAATGTTTTATTCAAATATATTACTAATGTCGCTAAGTTTGTTTCTAAGTCTACAGCGTATTCATCATAAGCAATAGACTTGGGGGCTGGCATAGTAAAGATAAATGAATATAGAGACATGATTGTACCTCAAACTTCTGATGCATCTGCTTCACCATATTAATTTTGATGTCACGGCTACTGTGCACTTGGCTCATATAGCCAGAAAAGACTTCTTCAATACTCATGTGAGTATAATCAGCAACATCAAGCTTGACCCGGCGGCATTCCTGTAGGATCGAAAGTATGTCTAGAGGGGGGGTGATTAGACTACTTGACCATACTTCTCTTGTTGAGGAACAAACTTCGTCTTGGGGTATTGATCTTCTTCCCACTCAACTCCATTGGCATTGAACTTTCGTTCAAAACCAACACCTTGGTTCTTCCGGTGCCTTCCTTGCTTGCGTACAATTTCCTCAAATTGCTTACTCCCGGCAAGGCTCTTGTAAACACCTTTCTCTATAATTCCCTTCAATAAGCTATTTTCTTGCTCAAGATTGAGCTTTTCAAAGCGTAATTTCTCATGAGTTCTTAAAAGTTCTCGATGATCTCCTAAGATAGTTTCATGAGCCAACTTAAGAGTGTTTTGTTCTTTAGTTAGAAACTCAATCTTCTCCTTATCATTTTCATTTGTTTTATCTTGATTAGCATGATTAATTGACATTTCATCATAGTATTCATCACTAGAGTTGTCAACGAGTAAATCATCATCACCTAACAAGTCATCTTCATCACTATTGAAATCAACATACTCGGGGTGTGATACCTTTGGGCCTTTAGCCATGAAGCATATTCCAATTCCGTCATTTGGTGAATCAAATATATCGTAGGAGTTGGTTGTCACAAGTGCTAGACCGGCAACACCTTCATCTTGAGTATATTCGGAGTCGGAGTGATAACTTCTTTCAGAGTGATTGTCGGAGTCGGAGCCGGATACCCATTCACCAACATGAGCTTGATGTCTTCGTTTTGTGTAGCTCCTTGATGACTTGTCCTTCCTTTCCGAATCCTTGCTTCTCCGAGAGGGTCTTCGTTCATAACGATCATCTCTACTCCTTCTCTCTCTTGATGGTGATTCTTCTCTTCTACTTCTTCTTTTTGGAGAATCTTCTCTTCTTTTGTAGGGTGTCATACACTCATTGGAATAGTGTCCGGGTCTTCCACAATTGTAGCAATTTCGCTCTCAACTAGAAGATCTTTTGTCATTGTAGGACCTTGACTTGGAACTTCTCTCTTTGCTTCTACTATTGTAGAACTTGTTGAAGTTCTTCACCATTAGGCTCAATTCTTCATTGAAGGTTTGTTTCTCACTTGATGATGTGGGAGCTTCACATGAGGCTTTGTAATCACCACTTGACTTGTTATGGAGCTCCTCCTTATCCTTGAGTGACATCTCATGAGCAACAATTCTTCCGATGACTTCCGTTGGCTTGAGATCTTTGTAACTGGGCATCATTTGGATCAATGTGCATACGATATCATATTTCCATCCAAGGCTCTTAGGATCTTCTTGATGATGAATCTTTCAGTCATCTCTTCACTTCCTAAGCCGGCAATCTCATTTGTGATAAGAGCAAGCATAGAGTACATTTCAGCGACACCTTCACCATCCTTCATTTTGAACTTGTCAAGCTGACTTTGAAGCACATCCAACTTGGATTCCTTGACGGAGTCGGTACCTTCATGCATATCAATCAAAGTATCCCAAATTTCCTTTGCATTCTCAAGACGGCTGATTTTGTTGAATTCTTCGGGGCACAATCCGTTGAAGAGGATATCACAAGCTTGAGCATTGTATTGCAGCATCTTCAACTCTTCCGCGGTAGCTTCATGGTTCGGTTCTCTCCCATCAAAGAATTCACCTTGCAGGCCAATACACACAATAGCCCAAGCGGTGGGGTTATGTCCAAGAATATGCATTTTCATCTTATGCTTCCAACTAGCAAAATTAGTACCATCAAAGTAAGGACCTCTATGGTGGTAATTTCCCTCGCTAGACGCCATACTCTCCTAGGTTGTGAAACCAAGGCTATGACCACCAAAAGCTATGGAAATCAAAGCAAATGAAGACCAAAGCTCTGATACCACTTGTAGGATCGAAAGTATGTCTAGAGGGGGGGTGATTAGACTACTTGATCAAATAAAAATCTAGCCTTTTCCCAATTTTAGTTCTTGGCAGATTTTAGCAACTTAGCACAAGTGAAGCAATCAACCTACACATGCAATTCTAAGAGTATAGCAGCGGAATGTAAAACAATTGCATATGAAGGTAAAGGGATGAGTTTGAAGGGGCAAACGCAATGTTGACACGGAGATTTTTTATCCGTGGTTCCGATAGGTGGTGCTATCGTACATCCACGTTGATGGAGACTTCAACCCACGAAGGGTAACGGTTGCGCGAGTCCACGGAGGGCTCCACCCACGAAGGGTCCACAAAGAAGCAACCTTGTCTATCCCACCATGGCCGTCGCCCACGAAGGACTTGCCTCACTAGGGTAGATCTTCACGAAGTAGGTGATCTCCTTGCCCTTACAAACTCCTTGGTTCAACTCCACAATCTTGTTGGAGGCTCCCAAGTGACACCTAGCCAATCTAGGAGACACCACTCTCCAAGAAGTAACAAATGGTGTGTTGATGATGAACTCCTTGCTCTTGTGCTTCAAATGATAGTCTCCCCAACACTCGACTCTCTCTCACATGATATGGATTTGGTGGAAAGAAGATTTGAGTGGAAATCAACTTGGGGAATGCTAGAGATCAAGATTCATATGGTAGGAATGGAATATCTTGGCCTCAACACAAGTGTAGGTGGTTCTCTCTCAGAAAATGTGTATTGGAAGTGTAGGTTCGTTCTGATGGCTCTCTTCACGAATGAAGAGGAGGTGGAGGGGTATATATAGCCTCCACACAAAAACTAACCGTTACACACAACTTGCCAATCTCGGTGGGACCGAATGGTTAAACTCGGTCGGACCGATTCAGCAAATCTAGTTACCGTTAGGATTTTCGGTGGGACCGACATGCAACTTGGTAGGACTGATATGGTTAGGGTTAGGGCATAACGTAATATCGGTGAGACCGATTACACAAACTCGGTGAGACCGATTTTGGTAATAATCTAACCAAAGAGTTGGTCAGGTAAACTCGATGGGACCGATTCGCTCTTTTCGGTGAGACCGAAATGTTACGAAAGAGAAACAGAGACTTTACATTGCAATCTCGGTGGGACCGATCGCTCATCTCGGTGTGACCGAAATGTTACGAAGGGAAACAGAGAGATTACAATCCCATCTCGGTGCGACCGAGATCCCTATCGGTGAGACCGATTTGCCTAGGGTTTGTGGCAGTGGCTATGACATCTGAACTCGGTGGCGCCGGATAGAAAGAATCAGTGGGGCCGAGTTTGACTTTAGGTTTAGGTCAAAGGTGGATGTGAGAAAGTAGTTGAGGGCTTTGGAGCATATCACTAAGCACTTTGAGCAAGAACCTCATTAAGCAACACCTCATCCCTCCTTGATAGTATTGGCTTTTCCTATAGACTCAATGTGATCTTGGATCACTAAAATGGAAAGTGTAGAGTCTTGAGCTTTGAGCTTGAGCCAATCCTTTTGTCCTTAGCATTTTGAGGGGTCTACTTTTCTCATCCATGCCATGCCAATCATTAAGCTTTCCTGAAATCTTAATCTTGAAATAGTATTAGCTCAATGAGCTATATGTTGTTAGGAATTACCAAAACCACCTGGGGTTAGTTGCACTTTCAGTTCTAGAAGCTCCTCCTTGGCGGAACACTTGGCCTCCCCGGCTCAGCAAAGCCGGTCTTGGTGATCTCAACATCACGGTCTTGAGGATCATCCATTCTGACCGAGTTAGGAACTTCCGGGTTTTCAGAGCCATCGGCGGCTCGATAGGCAAGCGGGTCAGTGTTAGGCGTTGGCATGTCATGAGTTGGCTCAGATGGCGGCTCATAAGTTGAGGCTTCAGGTGCGGTTGTTCTAAGTTCCGGCTCTGTCAATATCGGCTCTTCGGCCAGCTTATTCTTCTTCACCCTTTTGCTCGGCTTTGCTTTTCCACTGTGTAAGATCAAAAGGTCAGTGCAAATGGTGAGTTCAAATGAACATAAGACAAACAAAGCATCATTACCCTGGAGCGGTCTTGAAAGCCCGCAAATTGGACTGCATTGAATCACTGGAAGAAGGTGAAGTTTCCTGATAATTCGAGTCAGAAGAATTGAGTGGTTGACGAGTGAGACCCGCCAAAGGATAAAAGGGATTTAAATCGGAGGTAACCTTGCCCCGACGTTTCCTTGGCGGGTTAGGTAAGCCGGAGGAGAGTTCTGCATCTTTGCTGGTCCGGGTCTGCCTCCGGCTCTCGAGAATCTGTCGCTTCAAAAGAAACTGAGGATCTTGATAAGCTAAGGGATGGGAAATCTTACTTTCCAGGTTACTCTTCGGATTTCTGTCTTGGCAAAGGCTTGGAGTCGGAGTAAATAATAGTTACCTCTTCATCCCTTCCAAGACTTGTTCCTGTGTCCTCCTGCTGATAATTAGTGTCAATAAGATGGTTCAAAAAGGAGCCAAGAAAGTCAAGGGCTACCTCCGACTCAGAAGATTCTTCTAGGCGAAGCAAGTCAGAGGCGGTGTCTTTCTTGCCCTTTTTCTTTACATCTTATTTCCTGGCGGCTCTCCTGGCCTTCCTGGCCTTCTTTGCAGCTTCATGATCGTATTTAACCTTCCAGAATTTGTCACCAGGCCGTGAAGATTACCAAAGGTATAAGTATGGATAAAAATATAAAGAAAAATGAAGGTAATTTATTCAGATGGGCGGCTTACCACTGGGGCCGGATTAGCTTCGCAGAAGGGGCTTAAACCCACTTTACCACAATCTGCTAGGCTCTTGTTCAAAAGCGACTTCGTCATATTATTGATAACATCTTCAGGCAAATCATCAGGGCTGTGCCATAGAGGATCATCTTTCTTGCCTGTATAGGTGCACATCAGGCGGGGGCGGCGTCTCAATGGAATAACCCACCAGGCGAGCCAAACCTGGACTAAATCGATGCCATTTAACCCGTTCCCCAGAAGAGCCTTAATCTTAGCCAGGGTGGGGGCGAGTGTCTTGCGTTCGGCCGCTGTTATCTTGTCAGGAAGTGGATGATTGGACTCCAGGCACAGAGTACGAAAGTCGGGCAGAGGATTTTCACCAGCCGGAGAAGTATCTTGACAATAGAACCATGTCTGATTCCAGTCTTTGGGATGACTCGGCGGGTTGGCATAAGGAAAAATTACATCTCTCCGATGTTGGATTGAGACATCGCCAAGTTCCAAGCTTTGGCCGTTGGCACACTCATTTTGGCGGTTCAAGTAAAATAATTCTCTGAAGAGTAGTATGTTGGGTTCTTCTCCAAGATATACTTCACTGAACAATTGAAAATTGCAAATGTTAGACACGGAATTGGGTCCGATGTCTTGAGGATGGAGGTCAAAGAAGTACATGACATCTCTGAAGAATTTTGAGCCGGGTGGTGAAAAACCCCAATTCATATGGTCAGTAAAGACAATGACCTCCCCCTCTTTGGGCTGAGGTTTTTCCTCCGCCGGGTCAGGGGCACGATATGCCATAACTTCCTTCTTCGGCAGATAGCCGGTCTTCACAAACTCATTAAGCGGACTATCTGTGACGATGGATTTGACCCAGTTGCATGAAGTGGGTGATTTGGGTGCCATTGTGATGAAATCCTAAGAAAGAGTAAAAATTTCCGATTCAAATTTAAGCCAGAGAAAAACGTTACAGTGCGTATTCAAGATGGTGGCTCATAAAGGGGCCTAATGGTATAAGGATAATTATGTCAGATTATCTAAGCCGCCATGAGCTCCGTAAGCAGTTAAGTTATTTAAACTGCCATGGGTGGAAGATTATCAATTGAGCATTGACTTTTTAAAGCCGGTGATAAGAGTCGCCATGGCTAGGTGAATCTAACAAATGCAATTTTTGTCTAAGTGTTGCATAAACAAGTTTCACAGGTTGCAGCTATTATTTTGGATCAAACGGCTGTTTAGAAAAGAAAATATTCTAGACCTAAAAACGTGGTACAGATGAGTTCGTGAGTTCTAATGAGGCCTCTTTGCAAGCAAAAGGGATCTGCTAATATAAAAAATGGACGTGAAACAACTACCGCAAGAGTTCCATACTGCTTTTGGATCAAATAAGGCCGCAGTGAAAGAACTACAAAGAAACCATGATGAACCATGAAGAACACAGAAGAACTTGCAAACCCTAATGCAGATCTGAGGTACAAGAAGGAGAAGACTTACATCTAAAGATTTACTGCGGAGGGTCGCCGCCGTTCTCTGGATCGACTCAGGTTGATGCAGCAGCCGAGATCGAAGAAGACGAGGTGCTCTTCAGGGGCGGCGGAACTCGAGCGGCAGTAGGGTTGCGAGAGGAAGAAGATGAGGAAAGGGGAGAATGAGAAAAGACCTGGTCGTGCTTATTTATAAGGGAAAATTGATAAGTGGGCGCGAAAAACAAGGAGGCCAAAAATATAGTTATCCAGATGCAAGGACGCCTCAATTTTGAGGATAGTCATTAAGATAAAGATCCGTTGAGATATGTTGAGGAAAATGTGCATTAATGGCAGATGGCGTCATGGCGGATTATCACAAATCTGAAGGATGATGTCATGGCGGATTACAAATTCTTGCACAATGAAGAATAGAAGATTTTTTATAAGTATTGAAGATTGACATGAGCCAGTTCAAATCAATCTGGGGCCAAATGTTGGGGATGTAACTATTAGGTATGACCCGCCCAGGAGGGGCCGGGTTATACCTATGGCGATTCATGAAGTCCAAGACAGCTCTTGGAGATGGCGGGTTAGTTAAGAGCCCAAGGCCCAAAGGGCGACTTAAGGCCCATAGAGATAAACCGCCATATGTGTGTAACTTATATTATAAGGCAGGAATAGAGAGAAACCGAGCCGGACACTATTTATGAGCCGGCCGGGACTCTATGAGCCGCCGAGTGTCAACCTCTGTATATAAAGGGACGACCAGGCGGCGGTTCAGGGCAAGTAACATCAAATCGAGAGCTAGGTCAAGCGGATTCGCTCCCTGGTTATCGAGACATAAGCAATCCCACTCAAAACTGGATCGTAGGCTTTTACCTTCACCGTAAGGGGCCGAACTAGTATAAACCCCGTGTCCTTTGTCCCGATTAACCCCTTCTTGCTTGCTAGTTGCGATGTCTCCACGACTAAGTCCTTTCGCTAGGACATCTGCCGTGACAATTCCACGACACAAGTGCAGTCCCAATTGCGCCACCGAAGAAAAACCCTTGAAAAGAAAGACTCCTTCTGCTACTATCACAATGGTTGACAAGGTGAATACAGATCCTCATCCTGATGTTATAAACTTGCAATATTTGGTAGTAGTTGCTCCCGTTGGCTCAGCTAAGCCAGGAGAAAAATTCCCGACAAAGAAAGTGAAGCAAATCAAAGCCCCGGCTGCTAAGAAAAATGTTTCCAGTGTTAATATTGTGAAGGAAAAGGCTGCGTGGTTCGCTTCTAAGCTGACACAACCTTTGGCTTCAGTGCCTCCAGCCTAACAGAATGTAGCACAAGTTGCTCCTGCTGCACAGCCTCAAGATGATTTTGCTGCACCACACTATTTCAATCAAGTGTTCATCATGGAACAACATGACAGATTTGTGGAAAACATGTTTGATGGAGAAGTGTCATCTTTGCCCATTCCCTTCGCAGTAATGATACGTCTCCAAAGTATCTATAATTTTTGATTGCTCCATGCTACATTATCTACTGTTTTGGGCAATATTGGGCTTTATTATCCACTTTTATATTACTTTTGGGACTAACCTATTAACCGGAGGCCCAGCCCAGATTTGTTGTTTTATGCCTATTTCAGTGTTTTGAAGAAAAGGAATATCAGACAGAGTCGAAACGGAACGAAATCAACTGGAGAAGTTATTTTTGGAAGGAAACCCACCTGATGGACTTGGACCCCACGTCAGAAGATACGGGAGCTGGCCACGAGGGTGGGGGGCGCCCCCACCCCCCTAGGGCACGCCCCCTGCCTCGTGGGGCCCCCGAAGCTCCACCGACGTACTCCTTTCACCCATATATACCTACGTACCCTAAAACTTCCAGAATAGAAGATAAATCGGGAGTTCCGCCGCCGCAAGCCTCTGTAGCCACCAAAAACCTCTCGGGAGCCCATTCCGGCACCCTGCCGGAGGGGGAACCCATCACCGGTGGCCATCTTCATCATCCCGGCGCTATCCATGACGAGGAGGGAGTAGTTCACCCTCGGGGCTAAGGGTATGTACCAGTAGCTATGTGTTTGATCTATCTCTCATGTTCTCTCTCGTGTTCCCTCTATGGCATGATCTTGATGTATCCCGAGCTTTGCTATTGTAGTTGGATCTTATGATGTTCCTCCCCCTCTACTCTCTTGTGATGAATTGAGTTTCCCCTTTGAAGTTATCTTATCGGATTGAGTCTTTTATGAGAACACTTGATGTATGTCTTGCCGTGTTTATCTGTGGTGACAATGGGATATCATGTGCCACTTGATGTATGTTTTGGTGACCAACTTGCGGGTTCCGCCCATGAACCTATGCATAGGGGTTGGCACACGTTCTTGACTCTCAGGTAGAAACTTTGGGGCACTCTTTGAAGTACTTTGTGTTGGTTGGATGAATCTGAGATTGTGTGATGCATATCATATAATCATGCCCACGGATACTTGAGGTGACAATGGAGTATCTAGGTGACATTAGGGTTTTGGTTGCTTTGTGTATTAAGGTGTTATTCTAGTATGAACTCTTTTATAGATTGATCCGAAAGAATAACTTTGAGGTGGTTTCGTACCTACCATAATCTCTACGTTTGTTATCCGCTATTAGTGGCTTCGGAGTGACTCTTTGTTGCATGTTGAGGGCTTGTTATATGATCTATCTATGTTATTATTGTTGAGAGAACTTGCACTAGTGAAAGTATGAACCCTAGGCCTTGTTTCCTATCATTGCAATACCGTTTACACTCACTTTTATCATTAGTTACCTTGCTATTTTTATTATTTCAGATTACAAAAACCTTTATCTACCATCCATATTGCACGTGTATCACCATCTCTTCGCCGAACTAGTGCACCTATACAATTTGCCATTGTATTGGGTGTGTTGGGGACACAAGAGACTCTTTGTTATTTGGTTGCTGGGTTGCTTGAGAGAGACCATCTTCATCCTACGCCTCCCACGGATTGATAAACCTTAGGTCATCCACTTGAGGGAAATTTTCTACTGTCCTACAAACCTGTGCACTTGCAGGCCCAACAATGTCTACAAGGAGAAGGTTGTGTAGTAGACATCAAGTAGTTTTCTGGCGCCGTTGCCGGGGAGGTGAGTGCTTGAAGGTATATCTTTAGATTTTGCAATCGAATCTTTTTGTTTCTTGTTTTATCACTAGTTTAGTTTATAAAAGAAAACTATAAAAAATGGAGTTAAGTTTGTCTCATACGCTTCGTCTTTTTAATATCTTTCGTGAGTTTGATGGAAAGGAAAATTGTGCTCAAGTGCTAGAAGAAGAATGCATTAAAATGCTTGGTACTAAATCTTTGAATGATGAGCATGATTGCAATGTTGTTAGTATGAACTCTTTGAATATCCATAGTACTAATGATGATTGCACTAGTTATGATGAAAATGTCTCCTACAAGCATATTGATTTTTGTGGAGTAGATTGGATTTGCATGGACACACCAAATAGAGAAAATAGATATTGCAAGAGCCATAAGTATTTAAAACTAAAGGTTTGCAAGAAAGTCTTGATGAGTGTGCTAAAAGATTCAATATTCTCCTTGTGAACTTTGCAATGAACGTGGTCATTTAAATCTCCAATGCAAATTGTTTTATGATCGAATCGTGTCCAAAAATTGTGATAGCTTGATTACCCTTGGGCATCATAAAGAGCTTAGTCTTCTTTTGGGGTATGAAGAAATGAAACGTATAACCGAGGATATTCCAAAATTTAATCTTGATAGATTTCTTGATTTTCATCTAGAGGATATTTATTTGTATTGTGCAGAGAATTGCATTGAAAATCCTTATATTGCCAATTACATAAAGAAAAGAAAGCAAATAGAAGATGAAGATAATACTAATGAAAGGGGAGAGACTTCCCAATCTCCTCCTATTATTTCTTTTGATGAATCAGGTAATGAGGAGGAGCTTGCTATTCAACCAATCTCATCAATAAGGAGCTCAAAGAGGAAGGTTGAACCCACACATAATGTGAAGAAGATAAAGAAAAGAAGGAACAACAAAGGTAGAAAGGTATCCCTCCCAAATGATGTTACTCCTACTACTCATTGTGATGATGATAATTGCTATACTATTGGTGCTATCAATATTTTTAATGATGAGAGTGATTATGATTATGATATGAAAGGGCCCAAGCTTGGGGAAGCTATGTTTTATGAAGATGATATTTTTAGCATCCCAAGTTTTGATATGCAAAGTTGTTATGATGATAGCATGCCTCCTACCTATGATGATTATATTGATGAAAGTGGGTTCGGAAGAGTGTCAACTTTAGTAGGTAGTGATCCCACTATTTTGGAGGATGTTGAATTTTATTGTGATGAATTTGAAAGTGGATTCGGAAGAGTGTCAACTTTATTTAGTGGTTCCACTATCTTGGGAGAGGTTTCAATCGATCATGATGAGAACAAAGTTGCTACTTATGATGATTATTGTGATGAAACTTATGCTATAAAAAGTAGTGATGATTATATT
This sequence comes from Triticum dicoccoides, assembly GCF_002162155.2. Classification (NCBI taxonomy): domain Eukaryota; kingdom Viridiplantae; phylum Streptophyta; class Magnoliopsida; order Poales; family Poaceae; genus Triticum; species Triticum dicoccoides. The sequence goes on along the minus strand of NC_041381.1, from coordinate 358,797,424 downwards.
TATAAAACTTGTCATGATTATGATTACCCTTTTTCTGAACATTACTCTTTTAATGTGGAAACAACTTTTAGTGTTCAAGTCTCTTATGATACTCCCACTATTCCGAATGAGAAGAATTTTGCTTATGTGGAGAGTAGTAAAAATTCTATGCTTGTAGATCCTGAAAAGAATGCTTTAGGTGCTGGTTATATTGTTAAATTCATTCATGATGCTACTAAAAATTATTATGAGGGAGGAACATATGCTTGTAGGAATTGCAATAATGTCAAGTTTCCTCCCTATGTGCTTAAATTCTTGAAGCTATGCTTGTGTTACCTTCCTATGCTAGTTGATTATTATTTCCATAAGTTGTTTGCTCACAAAATCCCTATGCATAGGAAGTGGGTTAGACTTAAATGTGCTAGTCATATGCTTCATGATGCTCCCGTTATGTTTCAATTCTTATCTTTTATGTGAGCATCATTGTCATCATCATGCCTAGCTAGAAAGGCATTAAAGAAAAGCTCTTGTTGGGAGACAACCCAATATTTATCCTTACTGTTTTTGTGTTTCCACATGATTATGCTACTGTAATAATCATGTTTTATAGCTTTTGTTTCAATAAAAGTGCCAAGTAAGACCTTTAGGATGGCTTACGGTGATAGTTGTGTTGATCCTGCTGAAAATCAGAAACTTTTGCACCCAGTAAATTAGTTTTGTTAATTCACAGAAACGTTCTTCTGCTCTGATTCTTTTTTCTCTGGATTGGAACACGAATTGCTTAGGACTTCCTAATTTGGTGGGTTTTTGGAGTTCCAGAAGTATACGTTTGATACAGATTACTACAGACTGTTCTGTTTTTGACAGATTCTGTTTTCTATGTGTTGTTTGCTTATTTTGATGAATCTATGAGTAGTATCGGAGGGTATGAACCATAGATAAGATGGAATACAGTATATATTACACCAATATGAATTTAGAATGAGTTCATTACAGTACCTAAGTGGTTGTTTTATTTTCTTATACTAACGGAGCTTACGAGTTTTCTGTTGAGTTTTCTGTTGTGGAGTTTTCAAGTTTTGGGTAAAGATTCGATGGACTATGTAATAAGGAGTGGTAAGAGCCTAAGCTTGGGGATGCCCAAGGCACCCCAAGGTAATATTCAAGGACAACCAAGAGCTTAAGCTTGGGGATGCCCCGGATGACATCCCCTCTTTCGTCTTCGTTCTTCGGTAACTTTACTTGGAGCTATATTTTTATTCACCACATGACATGTGTTTTGCTTGGAGGGTCAATTTCTTTTGTTAGTATTTGCTTGCTGTTATTTAGAATAATGTTTTGCATCTTTAGTTTCAGTAAAAAAGTCAAGGATAGCCTTTGCCTTGCTTATTTTGCAAGTATAAATGTTGTTGTTTGAAAACAGAAAGTTTACCGCTGTTGCAAAAATTCCCTAGAAAAGTCAGAGAGTGGTATAATGTTGAATCTTTTTGCATATTGAGATATGATAAATTTATTACAGTGGGAATTTTAGTTCATAATTTTTGGAGTCAGGAAAGTATTGATACTCTTGCATTCTTTACAGACTGTACTGTTTTGGCAGATTGCTGTTATGTTTGCATTGTTTGCATATGTTTGCTTGTTTAATGATTCTATTTGAGGATAGGAGTGTTAAATATGCAGAGGCATTTAGTATGCAATGTTGAATAATAATCTTAGTGTTTTGTTACAGTAGAAAATGATAAGGTTTTGCATTGGTTTATACTAACCTATCTCACGAGTTCTTGTTGAGTTTGGTGTGGATGAAGCTTTTGATAAAAAGAGAAACCATGATATGAGAGGAATTAAGGAGACACAAAAGTTCAAGCTTGGGGATGCCCAAGGCAACCCAAGATAATATTTCAAGAAGTCTCGAGCATCTAAGCTTGGGGATGCCCCGATAGGCATCCCACCTTTCTTCTTCAACAACTATCGGTTAGTATCGGTTGAGCCTAAGTTTTTGCTTCTTCACATGAGTTGTGCTATCCTTGCAATATCATTTTATTTTGTTTTGCTTGCTGTTTGGATACAATACCAGGATCTGAAATTCTTAAATGAGAGAGAGTCTTTGCATAGTTACATAATTATTTAGTTACTCATTGATCTTCACTTATATCTTTCGGAGTAGTTTGTCATTTGCTCTAGTACTTCACTTATATCTTTTAGAGCACAATGGTGGTTTTATTTTGAAGAAATTGATGAACTCTCATGCTTCACTTAGATTATTTTGAGAGTCTTAAATAGCATGGTAATTTTTTTAATAATCCTAATATGCTAAGCATACAAGATTTGTAAGAATTCTTATGAGTGTGTTGAATACTATGAGAAGTTTGATGCTTGATAATTGTTTTGAGATATGAAGATGGTGATATTAGAGTCATGCTAGTTGAGTAGTTGTGAATTTGAGAAAACTTGTGTTAAAGTTTGTGATTCCCGTAGCATGCACGTATGGTGAAACGTTATGTGATGAAGTCAGAGCATGATTTATTTATTGATTGTCTTCCTTATGAGTGGCGGTCGGGGACAAGCGATGGTCTTTTCCTACCAATCTATCCCCCATAGGAGCATGCGCGTAATACTTTGCTTTGATAAATTGTAGATTTTTGCAATAAGTATATGAGTTCTTTATGACTAATGTTGAGTCCATGGATTATACGCACTCTCACCCTTCCACCATTGCTAGCCTCTCTAATACCGCGCACTTTTCGCCGGTATGATACACCCACCATATATCTTCCTCAAAACAGCCACCATACCTACCTATCATGGCACTTCCATAGCCATTCCGAGATATATTGCCATGCAACTTTCCACCGTTCCGTTTATTATGACACGCTCCATCATTGTCATATTGCTAGCATGATCATGTAGTTGACATCGTATTTGTGGCAAAGCCACCGTTCATAATTCTTTCATACATGTCACTCTTGATTCATTGCATATCCCGGTACACCGCCGGAGGCATTCATATAGAGTCATATTTTGTTCTAAGTATCGAGTTGTAATTGTTGAGTTGTAAGAAAATAAAAGTGTGATGATCATCATTATTAGAGCATTGTCCCAAGTGAGGAAAGGATGATGGAGACTATGATTCCCCCACAAGTCGGGATGAGACTCCGGACGAAAAAATAAAAAGAGGCCAAAGAAGCCCAAATTAAAAAAAAGGAGGCCATAAAAAAAAGAGAAAAGGCCCAAATAAAAAAAATGAGAGAAAAAGAGAGAAGGGACAATGCAACTATCCTTTTACCACACTTGTGCTTCAAAGTAGCACCAAGATCTTCATGATAGAGAGTCTCCTATGTTGTCACTTTCATATACTAGTGGGAATTTTACATTATAGAACTTGGCTTGTATATTCCAATGATGGGCTTCCTCAAAATGCCCTAGGTCTTCGTGAGCAAGCAAGTTGGATGCACACCCACTTAGTTTATTTTGTTGAGCTTTCATATACTTATAGCTCTAGTGCATCCGTTGAATGGCAATCCCTACTCACTCACATTGATATCTATTGATGGGCATCTCCATAGCCCGCTGATACGCCTAGTTGATGTGAGACTATCTTCTCCCTTTTTGTCTTATCCACAACCACCCTTCTATTCCACCCATAGTGCTATATCCATGGCTCACGCTCATGTATTGCGTGAAGATTGAAAAAGTTTGAGAATGTCAAAAGTATGAAACAATTGCTTGGCTTGTCATCGGGGTTGTGCATGATCTAAATACTTTGTGTGGTGAAGATAGAGCATAGCCAGACTATATGATTTTGTAGGGATAACTTTCTTTGGCCATGTTATTTTGAGAAGACATAAATGCTTTGTTAGTATGCTTGAAGTATTATTATTTTTATGTCAATATTAAACTTTTGTCTTGAATCTTTCAGATCTGAATATTCATATCACAAGTAAGGAGAATTACATTGAAATTATGCCAAGTAGCACTCCGCATCAAAAATTCTTTTTTATCAATTACCTACTCGAGGACGAGCAGGAATTAAGCTTGGGGATGCTTAATACATCTCCAACGTATCTATAATTTTTGATTGCTCCATGCTGTATTATCTACTGTTTTGGGCAATATTGGGCTTTATTATCCACTTTTATATTACTTTTATGACTAACCTACTAACCGAAGGCCTAGCCCAGATTTGCTGTTTTATGCCTATTTCAGTGTTTTGAAGAAAAGGAATATCAGACGGAGTCGAAATGGAACGAAATCAACTGGAGAAGTTATTTTTGGAAGGAAACCCACCTGATGGACTTGGACCCCACGTCAGAACATACGGGAGCTGGCCACGAGGGTGGGGGGCGCGCCCACCCCCCTAGGGCGCGCCCCCTGCCTCGTGGGGCCCCCGAAGCTCCACCGACGTACTCCTTTCACCCATATATACCTACGTACCCTAAAACTTCCAGAATAGAAGATAGATCGGGAGTTCCGCCGCCGCAAGCCTCTGTAGCCACCAAAAACCTCTCGGGAGCCCGTTCCGGCGCCCTGCCGGAGGGGGAACCCATCACCGGTGGCCATCTTCATCATCCCGGCGCTATCCATGACAAGGAGGGAGTAGTTCACCCTCGGGGCTGAGGGTATGTACCAGTAGCTATGTGTTTGATCTCTCTCTCTCGTGTTCTCTCTCGTGTTCCCTCTATGGCACGATCTTGATGTATCCCAAGCTTTGCTATTGTAGTTGGATCTTATGATGCTTCTCCCCCTCTACTCTCTTGTGATGAATTGAGTTTCCCCTTTGAAGTTATCTTATCGGATTGAGTCTTTTATGAGAACACTTGATGTATGTCTTGCCGTGTTTATCTGTGGTGACAATGGGATATCATGTGCCACTTGATGTATGTTTTGGTGACCAACTTGCGGGTTCCGCCCATGAACCTATGCATAGGGGTTGGCACACGTTCTTGACTCTCCGGTAGAAACTTTGGGGCACTCTTTGAAGTACTTTGTGTTGGTTGGATGAATCTGAGATTGTGTGATGCATATCGTATAATCATGCCCACAGATACTTGAGGTGACAATGGAGTATCTAGGTGACATTAGGGTTTTGGTTGATTTGTGTCTTAAGGTGTTATTCTAGTACGAACTCTTTTATAGATTGATTCGAAAGAATAACTTTGAGGTGGTCTCGTACCCTACCATAATCTCTACGTTTGTTCTCCGCTATTAGTGGCTTCGGAGTGACTCTTTGTTGCATGTTGAGGGCTTGTTATATGATCTATCTATGTTATTATTGTTGAGAGAACTTGCACTAGTGAAAGTATGAACCCTATGCCTTGTTTCCTATCATTGCAATACCGTTTACGCTCACTTTGATCATTAGTTACCTTGCTGTTTTTATTATTTCAGATTACAAAAACCTTTATCTACCATCCATATTGCACTTGTATCACCATCTCTTCACCGAACTAGTGCACCTATACAATTTGCCATTGTATTGGGTGTGTTGGGGACACAAGAGACTCTTTGTTATTTGGTTGCAGGGTTGCTTGAGAGAGACCATCTTCATCCTACGCCTTCCACGGGTTGATAAACCTTAGGTCATCCACTTGAGGGAAATTTGCTACTGTCCTACAAACCTATGCACTTGCAGGCCCAACAACGTCTATAAGGAGAAGGTTGCGTAGTAGACATCAAGTAATTACTCAAGCTTCTGATCTGATCAACGACATGAGAAATGACTCAGTTGAGATCAATGACCTCACTACCCAACTCCAAGAGCTTAACAACCATATGCAAAATATGAAATCCAAGTTTGTCATCAAGCAACTTGAAGAATATTATGTGGATGTCAATAAGGCTCTGACTATCATTCGGCACAGATGATTGGGATTTCACTCAGACTTGGATCAAATCGTTCGCAAAATTTGCCTCGATCATCAAGCCCAAGTGACTGAGTAAAATGATCTTGTCAAAGGGCACATCGACCCGTCGAAGTAAAAGAAGAAGAAAAAGATAGCAGAGAAGAATGTTCCTCCTCCTCCATCAGTCACTGAGCCACAGAAATAAAAATCTCCGGAATGAGATATTCCTTCGCCGACTCTTGAACCAGCTGCAGATGCAACTACTTCGCCAAGGCCAACTGAATTAGTGCTCGTGGCTTCACCAGTTCATGAAGAAGATCCGGCTCAACCAAATGTTTTGGAAGAAGGTGAAATTGCTTAGTCTGCACACCAGGCTTCTCCAGCCCGTGTTGAACCAAATGATTCGGTTCCTCCCTTTGCTCCTCCAACAACTTTTGAAGCAAATCTTCACTTATCTACTGTGGCCAATAAAGACTCAGTTCCTAACAGAGTGTCTGATCCATCTCCTCTGAGAATTTCACTCGATACTACACGATGAACCTCAGATGTTGATCCCTCTGCAACAAAACCTGCCTCTGCTCATCACCCAGACTCAGTAATTTATGGCGGTGAAGCGATCTCTGTTAAACATGAACTCAAGTACCCTTATCCTCGCGAGCGACTGCCGTTGTGTTTCCATCGGTGTTGGCATCAAAGGGCCTCTTTGCAATCGGAACACTCATCCGCTTTTCTTTCAAGAGAGTCCATAAAGCAAGCCCCACACATCTGAATCTCCTCGGTTCTAGACCCAGGAATAGGCAATATACTACTCGTGGATTCTTTATGACAGCCTCAAGATTTTCCCTCGTGAGTTCCTAGATATTGCTACTATGAAGAACATCTGTTGTTTCAACCAAATACTACAAGACATCGAAGACTTTGGTCTCACAAATGTCTTTGGCTATCAGCAACGGGGAGATTATTCTTCAATTTTATGCAACATTATATATCTCCGGTGATGAATCAGATAGCATAAAGTGGATCATGGAATGGATGACTGAAGGAAAGAGAATAAAATGCTCTGCATGGACTTTGTGCCTCATTTTTCATTTCCCTCGGTTTGAACATGGCAAGACTGAGATTCGGGTTCATAACATTGATGCAATCACCGATGAAGATTTCCGATGCACAATGGATGAAGATAAAATTCGTGACTACAATGGTCCTCCTCTGCCTGAGCACATGAGATTCAACAATCAAACTTTATATCATATTCTCACTTACACCCTCTGTCCACTGGCCGGGATGAATACAGACAACGTAATATCTGATGTTCTTCACAAAACCATCCATGTCATCTCATAAGGTTATATCTTTGATGTCGAAGATATGTTCTTGCGCATACTGATGGATTCAGCTCAGTCACCGAAAACTATCAAGGTATTTGCACCCTAGATTCAGAAAGTGGTTGACTATGCAATGAAAACCGAATATCTTGCCAAAGTCAGCCACAAAAGCTTCATTCCTCCTGTGCGTGATACGTTGAAAGTAATGGGAGATTTTTCTTTGGAGAACGCACCAGTGTCAAGCCCTCCTGATTATCATAACACCTTCAATGGACCAAAGCTACCTAAGCGTGATCGTCTTCCGAACACTCAACCTCCTTCACATCTTGAAGTGAGAATGCACACTCAACAGTTGTTGCTGAAGCATATGGCCGAAGACCGTCAAGAGAAAGAACATCTGGTAGCTGAACTTAATGCACTTCACAACCGAACAAAAGTTATGCACATGATCACAACAGAAAACAAGAAGTGTTTATGGAAATTGCTTCAGAAACTCTTCTCAAAGAAGCAGTTGAGCCACTCCCATCTCAAAGAACTCTATGAGTATATTGATCAAGGGTTTACTACTAAAGATTTTCAAGATCGCCTTACTCCGCCTTTGCCAGCTCGTGAACCAACAACGAATTTACTCCGGATTCAGGTGCACAAAATGCCCGACGAGTCAGAAGCCACTTCGCCCACTAAGAAACTTGCTGAAGAATTTTTTGTCTCACAGGTCCCAACAGGCTGATCCCAATTTGCCTCCGTCCTCTCAGCACCATGCCAGTCTTGAAGAATCTGCTGCTGATGATGACGTTGAAGATCTACCAGCCACCTCTGAATCAGAAATGTCTTCGGGAAGTTCTTCGGGCGATGCCTCACAGTGAATCAAATTCACATATTTCTCGCACTCATGTTTTTCATCACCTTTTTGACACTAGTTGACAAAAGGGGGAGAATTACATCGAGAGTTTCGATAGATTTTCTCTGTTGGATTTGGTCTCCACGTTTATTTGCTCTGGTTTATGAGTCTTTTGTGGTGTATGTTTCAGAGACTTTTTATGCCTCTTGACGTGCTCTGTTGTAAAACTTTTGATATGATCTATAATTTTAATAACCCCGCCTGCTGCACCATTCTCTCTTGAAGTACTTGTTTTTAAGGTGGAATTATTCTTAGAAGTCATAAATGATTGCACTATATTCTCTATGGATTAATTATCATTAGTGCAAATCATTACCTCGCTTGATTGAAAAATCCTCCTTATAAGTAAATGAATTGCAAGGAGTTTCATTGTATATCAATTGACCATGCATACATCTAGGGGGAGTATGTTTCATCATCGAGTCAAGTAACACAAGTTCACTCTTGTTCAATTTACTTTCACTTATCTATCTTCACTTTGATGATTATCTGTTTTGTCAACAACTGTCCAAAAGGGGGGAGATTGTTGGTGCAATGATAGTCCCCTTATGTTTTGGAGTTTGTTGACATAAACAGTATGGGACTTATGTGTTTGCTAGTGCACACAGAGTAACAGGTCCCTGAAGTATCAAGGAGTTTGATGCAAACGACGAAGATAATCTCCCTCCGTGGCAGCAAAGGTTATTACTGAAGATAAAGCTAACAAGAGTGACCCCTAAAAATTGCTGAAGCTCAAGCAATTGGTTCAGTGTTTGTTCAAAGAATATGACTGCATTAGAGGAAGAATGAAGACGAAGTGAAGACGTAGCATTTGTTTCGACATTCTTCTTCTTTCATTGAGTCATAGGACCACCGTACTATTAAGAGGGATGTAACGTTCGACGCTTTTGATTCTCTGATGCTAAACCCAAATCCTATGAAAAAGGAGAGAGAAATCTCTTTGTGTTCCGAGCAAATACTTGCCAGCAAGAGACTGTGATCCTCTTTGCTGCGAGAGATTTGACTCGGACCGAGGAGTTAGCATTACTTGTTCCTCAAGTAATGTTACCGTTGCTCCAAAAATAGACCATTGTGAACGTGTCGGTTGGCCATTGACTGGACCTCGTGTCCAAAATGGTCATTTCCCGTCAAGGAAGGCTGCGGCTATAAATAACCACCCCGTGTCGGCTTTGTCCGGTGGCTGCTCCGTTTGATTCTGAGAAGATTGTTAAGCAACCCACTATCTCAAGAGCATCACTAGAAAAGTTTAGTACACTCCGCCTATTACTCTTGAGAGCTGCAAACTCTCTAGACGGTTAGGTGTCAAATTCTTTAGAGACCAAGAGTGATTGTGGTTCTCAAAGAAGAAGTCTATAAAGGTTCGGAGATCGCCTTCAAGTATCTACCATGAGTGATCGGCATGGGTTGACGAATCGACTATCAAGGAGAATAGGGCGAAGAGAGTTTATCTTCCGTGTTAAGTCACAGCCCCTCCAACCAGACGTAGTCCTTGTGCAGAAGGACGAACTGGTCGAACAAATTCCTTGTCGCCATCGAGCATCTTCGGTTATCTCTCTCACTCATGATTACCTTTGATGCACGTCCATTCGTATGATTCTTGATGCATGTTTTAGTTCTCTTTCGATGCTCTGTTCTAGTTCACCGTAGTTTACTTTTCTTTCATTCCGTTGCTGGGTTATGAGAGATTTAAGTTTTCCGAAGAAAATTTAAAACTCCCATTCACCCCGCTCTGGTAGACATGCTTCGTTCCTATAGGGTCACAAGGGTCGAAGAAGACAATGTTTACCTAGGTTCAGGCCCTCTCGAAGAGGTAATACCCTACGTCTTGCTTTGATTGTATTGATGATTGTGTATTGAGTACAAGCTTGATCTACCTCGAGATTGTAAGTTGTGTCCTAACCCTAGGGCTAGGAGGATGTGATTATGACCGGGTCCCCTCTACAATCTAAACCCCTTGGCTTATATACATGCCAGAGGGGTATCTAGGGTTACATGGTCGGTTGCGGGTCCAAGGATGTGCACAGCGATGACCGAAGATATCCTTGGATTACACATCAAGTCGTCGGCAAAAGCTGTCTTGATCACGTCGAGGTGCGAGGCTTCCGGAGTCCTTATGAGAATGAGGGCCCATAAGCCCGGCCCAAGGAGTGTGGGCCAACCAGGTTGGTACCCCTAGTCCAGGACATCGTCAAATTGCTCTTTACTTTCTAGCCGCTTTGCCCTATCCCTATTTTCTTTTAATCGTGTAGCTAGCAAGAACAAGGGGATTGACAAACCCCCTTGCCTTTGTTGGGTGCAAGCAATTAATTTGTTGTGTGCAGGTACTGCTAATGTTGGTGGCTTGGTGCTTTCTACTCGTTCGATAAACCATGGTTCTTAACTAAGGTAAATACTTTATGTTGTTATGCTACATCACCCTTCCTCTTCGAGGAAATCCAACAACTCCAACGAGAGTAGCATCAGCATTTTGCCAAGACCTTCACATGCTGGCGGTTACTAGGTTGTTCCCGATGGCCACGTGGTTGATTCGTCACGGACAACTACATTGTCTCTGACGCACCGCCGGCCGGTGTGCTCCTCCTTCCACTCCATGTGTTCGACGAATTTTGTGCAAGGATTTTTTTTTGCTTTCTTCATGGGATGATTTTCTTTTGCTTTCTTTGCGAACAATATAATAGATGACAGTTCAAACTATTGCATGCACTGGAAGTGGAAAACTGCCATGTAGCATGGCATGGACAGTTCAAAGGATGCAACAAGGTTGCCACCGTCATTCTTGAGGTCGTGGCTGATCAGGGGCATGGATTTGGCATGCGTACTTTGGGACGCATGGTTCTTGCAATGACAACAATGTGCTCCAGAGGTCACCTCTATTTGCCAAGTTAGCCAACAGAGAGTCATCACCGGTGGAGTTCCTAGCCGCATCTACAACAGGGGCTACTACCTTGCGGATGGGATATATCCAAGGTGGTCTACTTTTGTGAAGCCAATTTTAAACTCAAGGTAAGAAATAACTCTACTTTCAGATTGCTCAAGCGGCCGCTAGGAAAGATGTGGAGAGTGCTCTCGGGATTTTACAGGACCGAATTGCTATTGTGCGAGGATTTTGGGACCAAGAGATCCTCTGTTACATCATGACGGCGTGCGTGATCATGCACAACATAATCATTGAAAATAAGCGTGGCGAAGATTAGGACTACACCTTTTTATGAGCTAATGGGGAAACCCGTGCAGCCGCGTAGAAGGGAGGACTGAATCCGATGCTTTGTTGAGACGTACCATGAGATTCGAGATGTCGATACCCACAATTAAAAACAATAAGGTGTGCATTAAGGCTGAACGCTCGCGCTAGCCACGTCGGATAGGAAACGACAAAACACACGCGACGGGATTGGTCAAATCGCTCACACATGCGGGATTGGTCTAAACCTAACGCGGGTCTCCACCAGACTCCGCGAGGCCACGACGCCTTCCCTCTTTGCCGCCGCCGCCGCCGCCTCCTCCTCCTCCTCTCTTCCCTCGTTCTCCAGCCGCCGCCACTACCCTCGATCCTTCCTCCTCGGCTCTACCCACCCCATCCTCTGTCCTCTCTCCACTCCTCCTCCTCTCACAGGCCCTGCCGCCGCACATCACTGCTTCCCGTTGACGGTGAAGGCCCTGCAGATCCAGCCAGGAGGAGGCAGGTGACTCGAGCAGGGCTGGTCGCCACCGTGCGCCCACTCCGTCGTCACGGGTTGTCGCCATGCTCCCCTCCTCTACACGTCATCGCCTGAAGGTCACTGTTGCCGCCGCCGATTTACTCCCCATTCCTCTCCACCATCGGTGTCCATTGTGTCCGTCTCCAGGGATCCAACTATGGCCGTCGCTTTGTTTCCTTCCTTTTCTGATCATCTCGTCCACAACGCAGCGGTGGCCGCGGTGCGGACAATCGGCGGAAATAGGTAGGAAAGGCCCGACAGTGGTGCCACGCGGGATGAAGCAACGGCGGCACAGGAGCTTCCCGGCGCAGGTCATCTTCCTCTCCTTTGTCCTCCCCCATTCCCCTCCTAGATACTCGTTGATTAAGAGGTACAAGTGGGTGGCCAGCTGCAATTTCTACATGGAAGACATCTGGTTAAGATTTACCTTGGGTTCTTGATTCCATTTTCTCAATGGTTATTACTTATATGTAATTAGTACGTAGAATAACAATTTTTGTATACCATGTTTGTGGCTGAATGCATCGAGTTGCTGGAATTGTTGTATTAGATCACAGGCATTATTGATTGTCTTACCAATGGTCCAAATAAATACACAACCAGTGAAATTGACTGTGGTTTTGATTTACTTTTCTTACAATAGAGTAAATTTCATTATTTTTTAGTTTGGACATACTTCTATCGGTTTGCTTCTAATTGCAGCTTAATCTGTAACTTGTGTAACTTGTAGGCTTTGCACTACAGAGCAGTTGGTGGTAGGAAGGACATAGTTCGCCAAGAACTTATGGTTAGGTGTACGGCGAGAGGAGGAGGAGGAAGCACTTCTTTGACAAGATCCATAGCTCTCCACCTCTGTATTTCCAATGGTAAGGATAGTAGACAGTGCCAATTTTAGGTGTGGTATACTCAAAATTTCGCTGTATCTTTTTTCACGAGTATTTGCAACGGTAAGGATAGTGGATAGTGCCAATTTTAGGTTGTGGTATACTCAAGATGAATTGGTTCTCTTGGGAGGAAAATAAGGAAGTCAGAGTTTTGTGTTCTCATTTATAAGCTTGATTTTTTTTCCTAACTCATGATGCAGTGTAGTAATGTTATTCCGGACGCATGCGATTTACAAAATAAATGGAGTAGCAAATATCATATACCTGGTTAAGGGACTAGCTGGTTTCTGATCCACTGCAAATTGAGCATTCTTTTGTGGAGGAATATTACAATGAAAAAGTTGTCATCAGTATATATCTCAGATCGGCGTGTCATGGGAGCGGATACGGCGGCAGACACAAGTAGAGCAAAGCGAAGCCAGCGCGATGGCCAGGCCCTCCAAGCACACAGCCACTGCCTCCTCGCCAAGATACGCTAGCCTGCATCTACAAGGTGAGTCCCCAACTGCAATTTTGTGAGCCCTCAACTCCAATTTGTTTCTAAAGATTTTTGAACAACAACATGACTGTACATCTACTCTAGCAATTTGTTATATTGGTCATATGTGTCCTATGGATGGTTTGGATTCCTATAATTAGGAAGATGTCGTATTTGGCTGTTTTTTTGTGCAATGACCAATTAGTTGTGCCATTTGCTTATCAGATTTTCATGCTGTGGTGTTATTGCAATCCAGGAAAAAAAGGAACTTGCCCGTATGGTGTTCACTAAAAAGAAGAATCTGGTAAAAGGTTGGTCCATGCTTATCTCCACTGATTACATCTTCTTTGTGGTTAACTGTGGTCACAATCATTTATTACCGCTAAAGAAATTATAAGTGAATTGTTTCTTTCTATCTATGTTTGTCTATAGATTGGATGTGGGCTGTACGTGGACATGAACTTGTTCCTGGGATTCAGAAGGGAGGACTTGCCATGGAACTTCGAGAAGACGGAGAACCATGTGCACCTCCATGTCGTGCTTTGGCAGAAGCCGGATGCCGACGAGTCAGAACGCCTGCTGAAGAAGCCACTCTGCTCACCATTGGTATGACAGACTTGTCGGTCCTTAGATCATGTATGTATCATCTGCTTCTATGGAGAGCCTATGGCCTATGTGAATAAATGCTTTGATTGGCATTGTAATATCTTCTGTTTGGATCTGTTTGTTAATAATGATGGCAAGCAAAAAAAGACATTTTAATGGATTCACATGGGTGTGTTATTCTGGAGCAGGTTGATCATGCTGCCCTGTTTGAACTGATATTATTCAGTCTCATCAACTCTGAATATGGTGTATGGTGTACTCACATCCATGCCAACTATTGCCATAGTTGCAGACTTTGACACTTTTGGTGTTGCACCTATATGTAACCTGAAAAAATATTCCAAGAATCTTCTTTGATATTATTTCTGATATTTTCATAATACATATGTTCTCAGGCGCTTTCCGTGGGAAGTCATAGCAATGGAAACGGAGTTGTAGCTCTTCTGAAAATTGCAAGGATCTTTTCACACATCTATTCAAGCCCTAAGACCAGAAGCAAGTTTAATCTTCTCTTTGGATTAACATCTGGCTGACCCTACAATTAAAATGGAACTAGCAAGGTTATCAATTTTTGTTACAGTGGCTTGAAGTTTTGACCAACATGTGTGTGATATTATTGACTATGCAATTTACTTGAATATCATTGGTTCCTGGAGCAATGATCTCTGGATGCATGTATCAAAGCCTCCAGAGAAGCCTTACATCAAGCAAATCTTTGAGGTACAGTAGCCATTTCAATTTTTTTGGTTCATAACTTTGATTACTTGCAATTATAAGTCTTCTATAACTTGAAGTGTGTTTCCTTCAGGATTTTTCGGATGTCTCCAAGGAAATGGGCATTTCAGTCGCACAAGAAGATTAATGTGTCAAATTCTAGAGTATGTTCTTGCCTTTTGAAGGATTGTATACCATCATTAGGTTTGAATCCGATTAGGATTTCAGATAATCCGTCCTACATGGACCTACTGTTAGTAGTAGCACAATGGCATTATCATATCATGTGCCGCCCAGCGTGACAAACTAGCGGAGCGGTTCCCAGCCGAGCACGAAAAATAATAAACTTACACCAATCCTCGGTTTTCATGCTACAGAATTTGTGTGCTCATATAGTTGTATCTACGAAATCGCAGACTGCATGCTGAACAAGCTTCAGATTGAGGAGAGCTTGGTCCCCAAGATGTGCCTAAATTTGTACAGGGAATAAGGAACTACAATGGCCGGTCTGAAGGTATATATGTCCCACAACGCTTAGATTAACAAGTTTCTGTTAGTTTCATAGTATTTCAACTACATGTTCTGTTTCTAACTTTTTTTCATAATCCTGTTGATGTGCCAGCTTATGGGCTATGATTTCGACTACGAGGAATTCCACGCCAGCATGCACGGTAAATTGCCATATGAGAAGTTGAAGCCGGACCCTGTCCTGAGGAACCTACTGCTTTCGATGCCTCAAAATCCCTCTGATGTTTCTTGCTACATCACATCAGCAAGGGGTCTGTGACAGTTAAATGCTTCAGCAGTTACAGCTTGTCGTTGCACCGTAGATATTCACCAACTCTGATGAGGGTCACGCAGCCGCCCTCCTCTTGGTTAACTCTGACATTCATTGTGCCATTTATATCAAAATATTGCATGAGTTTTTGTTGGTTGTTCAGGGACTAAGCTTATCTCGGTTACTGTGAATTTTAATTGTACTCTGGGTCAAGTGATTTTTTGATATGGTAACTAATTTCTTGTTCTTTTTGCCAAATTCTAATTTAAAAACAAAACAGTAAGAAATCATGCATGATGTTTCAAGTAAAATAAACAAATAAATGCAGCCTCGACTGCTGATCTACTCCCTCCGTTCCAAATTACTCATCGCAAAAATGGATGTATCTAGAACTAAAATACATCTAGATACATCCATTTCTGTGATGAGTAATTCGGAATGGAGGGAGTATGAAATAGATGCCACCAGGAAGGTGATGCCTTCAATTCATCATGTTCTTTGCCTGCCTAATTTTCCTCTCATCCTCTTTTGTTGTATTCACAGTGTTTGTTTTTTTCTGGACAAAGGTTGTGCATCTTTGCAGGAGGATTATCAGGCCTGAGTGACATTTCTGAAAAAAAAATCGTTCAAAGCTTGGTGTTCATTGCTGTTATTGTTCCTAATTTGAAGGGGACTGAGATATCTACCTAGGAAATTCAAGTTGTGTTATCTTCAAATGATCGGACATCTGAAATAAATTAGATATTAGTAAGTCTATTACTAAGACAAAGACATTGTGTTGTTTTTCATAATTTTTCTGAATTGTCTTGGAGAAGCAGGTAGGCAATACTGATGAAGCCCAGTCGTATGAGCCGAGGGCTCAGACCGTCTCGCCGCACTGGATCTGATCTTACATGCCAAGCACTTGAGCAGAGGCTGATCATTTAATGTTGTGACAGTAATAAGAGTTGTCCGGATTTCTTCTTTCCTGTACTATAAATACAAGAGACATATGTGCTACACTACTTTTGGACAAACTGTAATGGGTGGTCCTCGTTACATGTACAACCAGTATAATGGATCTGAGCTCATAATTTCTTGGCTGCTTTTGTGTTTATATACATGCTTGCTTTTCAAACAAATATAATCCGCACACCAGTACAATCACTTTGATGGACATCAACTCGTATAATCTTAGTATTTCTGGGCTTATCCATCTGACTTGCTGATACATACAAATAACATCAGCTCATGGACATTGCATCGCCTCTAGATGCACCATCGAAGACACTGCAGCCCCTGTGTCAGTATAATCTAATATAATGTACCACTAAGTACTCCTAATTATGCTCTATCCTGTGATAACCTATGGTTTGCTTTTGGGCCCTCTTATCACATGCTTTTCAAGACGCTAAACCTATGTTGCTGCTTATGTTAAATGCACTATTCTCAGTCAGATATTTCATGTTTAGATCTATAATAGGCTTTCTCTGTATATATATTTCTATTTCTGCTGCTAAGTTTTTTAATTAAAGCAATCATCTCAAACGCTAATTAGAATAGAAATAGGTGTTAAAGGGGCGACTACAACTAGGCACCGCCCAGCTCTCCCTCAAGAGGCGCGCCACGGGCGCGCCCCAACACGTAGTGATCTTTAAAAGGACGCCATGGAGGAATGGTGGAAGTGACATGGGGAACAACATCCCTAATTTCATCTTCTCGTGTGATGTGTGATGAAAAATTTGTGTAATAATTTGAATAATGTATGTGATGTGTGATGAACAATTTGTTTGTAGTGTTTATGATTTATTTGAGAAGATGAGTTTGATACGAATATGTTCAATATGTATGCAATTATCGTGCTCAATATACATCATTTGTTGGAGCAAATGGTGTCTATTTTATATCATCGGTTAAAGTAACATGTTAGATGATGTTTTTTTAGGGGCATGCTCAAACTGATGTATAATGCACTTTTTGATGATGTAAAACTATGTTTTATGTGCCTTTTTATGTACTTTTTTTATTTTGAGGAGGTAAGAGTTGGGCTGTAGCACCACGGCGAGGTGGTTACCGCCAATCGGCGCCAGAATGGGCTTTCCTGGGCCAAGCGCGCCGTTGCGCGGTCGTAAGAATATATACCGAACAAAAAAGAAAAACAAATCCATCGTCGCTCTGAAAGAGATAAAACAAGCAAACCCTAGCTTGTCGGGAGATTCACTTCACCAATTCACCTTAGCCGCCGCTGCTGCCCGACCCACCATGGCTTCCACCAGCACCACCTTACCTGATTGGTTGATGCTCGACCGCTTCGTGTTCTGGAGCGAGAACTTCACCTTCCCCAAGGACGCCGATTCAACCCTGGCCACCGGCACCAACTCCATGGATAAAAAGTTCCAGATCTGCTTCAAACTCGTTGAGCCGCCGGAGGTGTCCCGCCTTTATCTGCAGATGGATGAAGGCTTGTCGCAGTCCCATAGCTTCGACATCGTCGCCGCCCACCGCGCCGCGGTGCTCCTCCAGATGAGTTATCCTATCCTTGTGCCAGGCTACGAGAACATCATCCCGATGATCGACTACTTCCTCTACTATACCGCCGGTGGTGGCTCTCCGCCGTCTCTACAGCGGCTACCCCCTCTTGACGGGACCATTGCCCAGGTCCAGGACCAAATCAAGGCCAGTGCTGACGTCATGACGAATCAGTTTTTGCGCAGGCTGAAGTGCCTTGACCTAGGCGTCCTGTGCCGCGGAGAGGATGAGGTCGCCGTCGCACAGCTCGAGATCACCGAGTCCGGGGCGCCACCTAAACTCCAGGTCCTGTGCCCGTCTATCTCTCGCAGTTGGGAGGTCAAGCATCCGCCCATCGTACCCTGCGACGATGTGAAGGAATTTGATTTGGAGGAGGTCTTTAAGAACTTTGATGCTCACACAGTCATCCCCTTCAAGAGTTACCTGTGTTGGGTTGATTACTCCTTTGGTATCTTGTTCTGCGATGTGTTCAATGAGAGCCCCAAGCTCCTATACCTGGAACTCCCGGCTAAATTGCCCATATTATGGGCCGGACACAAGGGCTGAGCATGGGTAGAGGCGTACCACACCGTTGGTGTCACAGAGGGTGAGGTTATGAAATTTGTCAAAGTTGTCGATGGCAATGATGAGTTTTTTGAAACCACTGAACCTGCCAGTGATGATTTCACCATCACCTCCTGGGCACTAATAACAGAAAGCAACGGCGTGATGAAGTGGAAGCAGGATGCATCTATTAGATCCAGTGAGATAGGGTTTGGTGGACTCACACATCTTCCTCGTACCCCATTAGAGTACCCTGTTATCAGCATGTATGAGCCCAGTGTCATTTACTTCATGATCGGGCATGACCAAGCATCGTACATGTATAATAAGGTATGGATTGTTGCCATTGACATTAGCAATTGTCAGGTGAAGTCGTCATCTGCATACATCAATGGTACAGAACAGGTGGGGGACCTCTGTGCTGATGAAGCTTTGTACTTTGCCAGAGAAAAACCCCAGGTTTACTCTACCTTTCTTCCTGCCGAGTTCTCCAAGCACCTCAATTTGCTTGGAACAAGGTAATTGCTTCTCATGAATTTACTTTGTGGTTTGTGCACAATATTCATATGGACTGTTTGTTTTCTCAGCCACTTATGTGTCTAGACTCTTCCTGCCCCATTTGGTGTTTGTGTCAATCAAGGGCAGTCTTGATCTTACTTCCAGGAAACAAAAATAACCTGGGATCTAGAGTTTGGAATTTGAATCAAAATTTTGAAGAGAGATGTTAGTTGGCTGTGACCAATAGGAGTACTGTCTTACTCTCAGTTTTTCTCTTCATATTAGCTGTCACATCTGTATGATGGCCATCCTTCAAGGCTTCAACCAAATCTTTCTACCTGCAATTTCCAGCAAGTCAAGCTGCACCTTCTACCACCGAGTCTTTGGGTACTTCTTTTTGAGACAATGTTGGTGGGAGAGACACAAGGTGTAGATGCTGCCCTTTAGAAAAAGGAATCCGCCAGAGAGATGTCTCTGTTGTTTGATGTTTTGTTTGGTGTCATCTTTTAGCAGCCGGACTCATAGTTTTATATAGTAATACAATGCCCTTAGTTTTGTTGTTCGTTGGTGGGTTTCTTGTGTTTTTCTAGAGCTCAAGACAATGCATTCACCCGGAGTAGGGAATTCTATCCGACCTGGATGCAACCATTTATATGGCACTGCACCACCTTGTTACTGTAGAATGTGTAATTTATCATCTTGCAAGTCCTTACTGCCCCCATGGTGCTGGGTGCCATAGTTTCACCTGTCTAACTCCATGGCTTTGGCAACAGCCTGCCTGCACCATTACGGCCCATGCATCCCTTACGCCAGCACATTTGCTACCTCACACGGTCTTAACTGTACCTGACAATCACATGGAGGTCTGGTCATTTGCATTACAAAACAATTGACATCATAGAGGGTCTGACCTAATTTTATTAGTCAAGACATACATGTGACTTGATATCCGGAAGATTCTACGTATGTTCATTCTGAGCGGCTAACCCTAAAAATTGGATTAGTCCATCATCTATATAGTGAAACATTGGTATTCTCTATTTGTACTACTATTCATATCTTATGCTGCCTGGAGTCTGTAAGCAACCAAAACACCAGTCTAGCACATGAACGGTTCTATGTTCTGTGTATGTAACTCTGTTCTGTTTGTGTTGGAAGGATGGTTGCGTTGCGTTTTGCTCTTCCAAAGCAAATGCTTCTACATGATAATTGGTTCACTACATTGTGTCTAATGTAGTTGTGGTAAAGTAGTCTTTGTTTTCACAGTTGGAAGTACATTTTTCCACCCTTGTTTATCCCATGTTGGGTATACAACCCTACTGGTGATATTCTGCACTGTACCTATCTGAATCAACTATGGGCGTTCTATTAACTTGGCAGTATTCTTGTAGGACCGGTCTTCTCCAAGGTGGGAGCGATCAAGCTATCGGTATTGCAGTACCTGAAAAGAAGAGGAAGTTAATGTGATGAAGTTATCAGTTTGATAGATATGTTATGCGTCAAGCAACAACGTGAAAGGACGGGCAATAATTGAAAAGTGCATGTTTTGTTTGAATGCAGAATTTTTATCACCTTTTGGAACATCTGGTAGATGACTCCATGAAATTACTTCCTATTTGTTTCATATAGGAAATCTTGCAGTGTCCTTTCAATTTGTAATAGCTTATTCGCGTATTGTAGTGTATGGGGTGCTGTTGACCCACCTCCTCAGGGTCTTTGGTGTGGTGTGTCGTTGGATGGGCACATCGTGGATATGGGTCGTCCAATCAGCCTGTTGAATTGACACATCGTGGTGTGTTTTGGGCCGTTGGATTGGCACATCGTGCTGCGTTTGACCGTGGCCCACGCCCGCCCGTCAGCGTGGCATCTAGATGTTGCGCCTACCAGTAAGACGGGTTAGGATCCTCTGCAGTGCTGTACAGTCACTGCCATGTGGGACTTGGCCCCACATGTCATCAGCACTACAGCACCATATGGTACTGCAGAGGATCCCAACCCAGTAAGACTGTCTAGCGGTTGTTTTGGTTCACTGATGCATGTTCTTTGTTGCATCCCAGCAAAATTGATGCGTCTGCATCCCACGAGCATCCCCATGGACATTCTATCACCACCGCAAACACGAAGCGGACCAATGACGAGAGCACGAGCACGTGCCATTGAAACTGAAGTTAACTCTTTTCTCTTTAAGCATTCTTTGGATTCACATAAGAATTGGCTTCTACCTCAAACAAAATATTATGCATTCTTAGGTACCAAGGAGAAGGCTGTGAAGAGGAGGCAAGGAGGGAGAAGGAGGTGCCACAGGGTTTGGGTATAGGTGGAGCCACCCTATACCCTTACTAGTCATCCCAAACCTTACCCATCACCCTTACCCATATCCGTTGACATGTATAATTTTTTCCCATACCCGTCACCCATTAGGGTAAATGGGTACCCGCGGGTAAAATTATCCAGATTTGCAGCACATCAATTTGAGCATTACACAGTCATAAACAACAACTTATAATAATAATTTATATACAACAACACATCATGACAACAACACATACTCATTCGTGGGCTAGTTATTGTGGTGCGGTGGCCTAACATGAATGCATGATGAGATCCTTTTAGGGCTGTGGGATTTATGTACACATGGTATTTTTAATATGTGAATAAATAATATATAAGGCCTATTTGTCAAAATATATGCGGGTACATAGGTATGAAATTTTCCTATTTATGTACCCGTGGGTATTTTTTTGACCCATACCCTTGCCCTAATAGGGATTTCACCCGCAGGGTACGCGGGTAATGGGTACCCATTGCCAACTCTAGGGAGACCCAAGCACCCACGGAGAAGGAGGAAGGACACCCATACGCAAAGAACCGAAGGCCTCGGACCACCTCGGGTGCCCGGGCCCTTAGTCGCCACCCAGGTGAGCTCCCTGACCACCCCGGGTGCCCGGACCGGCGACCACAGGAGGGGCATTGCCCCTTGACCCCTCCGGGTGCCCGAGCCCTCACACCCCGGGTGCCCCCCACCTGGCGCGACCCCGGGTGCCCGACCCCCTCCTCCCAGCGACCCCCCTGGTGCACGGTCTCTTTACCCGGGTGCCCGGACCCCTCCAGCCATGCCTGCGCGCATTTTGGGTTAAATGACCCATGTATCCCAGTTTTCCCCTCAATTTGTTCCTAGGCTATAAGTACTTCATATCTAACTCCAAAGTAGGGTTAGCAAAGTGTATGGGACTATCTAGAGGGAGCTTTGCTCATCTACCACTCCTCTTGGAGATGAAGACCTCATAGGAGAAGATCCCTAGTGGATATCAAGGCCTCCTCTTGGAAAAGACTATCATAAGACCTCACCTTCTTTGGAGTGTGAAGAACATTACCCTAGTGCTATTTTCTTGAATTGTTCTTGTATTCTTGTGGATATCATGTGTGCTACTCTAGTGAATCTGTAATTGGGTTTTGTTTGAGTTAATTTCCCCTATGTTCTTGTGAGTTCATCTCTTTCCCCCTCCAAGTGTGAAAACATCCTCACTTGGGGTTCTACCCTACAACATCCTGGTGTCATGAACTAGGTCGATTCACATCTTGGAGTCCATACCCCCCATTTGCGAGCCTAATTTTGTTGCTTTTTGGTCCCAATTTGAAAATCCTCACAAAAATAGCCTACCATTTTTTTTGCATTTTGTTGGTTCTTGTGAGATTTTATTGTTTTGGTCCATGGATCTGTTGTTTGGCAAGTGGATCTAGCCTCTCCCCAACCATCCACACCATGCCCACCACGAAATCCACCCAATTTTTCTACCCCCTAATTTTCCGCCCAAAAGGGCCACCCCCGGGCACCCGGATCCCTGGGAAATTTTTGCCCAACCCTCGCTGACCACCCCGGGCTCCCGCACCCTCCAAACCCCGGGTGCCCGCACCCCCCAGTTTCAGCCCAAACCTAACATCGTTTTCATCATAACTTTCACTCCCGAAGTTTGTTTTGCTTGTTCTTTAGCTCGTTTTGTAGCTATTGACATTCCTCATCCACGTAGATTATTACCACCACCATTTTCTTTCATAAAATTTTTCACCATAAAAGCATCCACCTTCCGCATTTGATCGATTTTGAGTTGCGGTTTCCATTTCCTAAGGTGTTTCGGCTAATTAGGAACAATTTGACATCGACAACACCACTATTCATCATCACCACGGACTCGACATCGACAACGAGCACTTCATCCTCATACCAACCGTAAGCAAGGATGGTAACCTCGACGACACCTAGTACCTTTCCTTGCCATTGCATTGATAACCCCATCCATTTTGCGTCACTTACCTATCGAGACTAGTGAGTTGAGAATTGCCGGGCCACGCTCTTTGTGCACCATAGTGATACCCTTACTCCGCATAGCTACATTTAGCGTGAAAATCATCTTGCTATCATCTTTGTTCCATAAATCTCTCCTGTGCATATCTTACATAATTGTCTCATATTTTCGCTTGCAAATCAAGCATTGTGGCATAGTAAAAAGACGAAAAAAGAGAGAAAGACAAAGCTTTTAGGCAAAAGAGGAGAAACAAAGAGCTTGTAAGCAATAGCACCTGAGCCATCTTTGCATAATTACATCATATTAGATCATACATACATAACAAAATTGGATTGAAGACGGCACATTACTCTCATAGGTTGGTGCACAAGCGTATCTAGCCCATTTGAGCAATCGAGCTGTTGTCTCTCTTGTATCCATGCAACAAGAGCATTTTCTGTGATTACACATTTTCTGCTCCTTCCTTGGTTGCGCGGATCCCACTTATCTTTCATGTGTGTGTTTCCAAGTGACATCCTAGGCTTTGATATATTTGCATTACTTGTAATTTTGTGAACCTTCTTAGCATTATCAATATCTTGACTAACACTTGCTTGAATTTTGTGCCACGCATCCTAACCAAGCTCCTCGATAATCCCTTACTTTTGTAGGTGTGAGAAACAAACCCTGTACCAATTCTATTATTGTAGCATTATATTGAGTTATACTCGATACATCCTCAATCTTTATAAAAGGTAACTTCGGTATTGTTCTCTCATTTCCTACTCACCACCACTTGACTATCATGGATAGGCCAAGCACTTCGGCAAACCCACTCTTCGAGGATTGAGATGAAGCGCACGACTACGACACCAAAAATCATCTCTTCGGCATTCAACCAGCTCTACATCAAGAAAGCGAAGCTTTGGGAGACTGCATCGGGAAACTCTCCATGGACCTTCGTCAACCGAAAGCAAGGAACCAGGACTATCTTGATGCCAATCTATCCACACAAATGGAAGAATCTCGTCATATGATGGTTAACCACACGTCATTCACGCCATCTTTATCAAAACGACGCCACTCTGGTCGACACTCTTCGTACCCTTCTTCCAATGTAAGTCTTCAACAAGCTCGTTCTCATCGCCGCAATGTCCATCAAGATCACCAAGCTCAAGAAAATCCATTCCATGGAAATGGTTTGCAAGACTATCTTTGAGAGCGCGAACGACTTCGTCGCCAAGAAAAAGGTGCCATGGAACAAGAGCAAGCCCCACGACGATCAGCTAACCTGGCCCAAGCATAACAATAGTGCATTTCCCCTTGATGGTACGATTTACATATCTTCTACCTCTGCTACTTCTGTTCAGGAAGGTTAGTTTAGGCACTCCATCCCTGAGGGCTACATCAGCTTATCTTTCTAGAAATCCCAGCTATAAGCTAGATCGGTATAAATAGGGCATTAAGCAGCAATAACAGAGATAGCATCTATGAGTTTTTTAATCCATCCTTTAGCATCGCCTGACTCGTACAAGGTGTTTCCTTCCTTCGCAATACCCGGCCAGGGCAATGTAGCTATCCCAATAAGATATGAAAGCTGGGCCACACCTGAGCAAGGAACTTATACATAGAAGTAACAGTAAATGTGCAAGATTTGGACCACTGCCATTTCCTTAAACCATCAATCAACAAATTGAAATAGAGATATCGGTATCTTCCAATCTGCCACAAGGATCTAGTCGCTAGTATCTTTGCCTTCTTCCCAACTTATCCCAGCATTCCTTGTAAGTGTTGCTATCACTATTTCTCCCTCCGGTGGCCTTGAGGCGTCTCGATCAATCGGTGTATCCGCCACAGGACACACCTCCTTCTCTCAACCATCCGAACAAGAAGATTTTAGCACTAACCCTCCAGCAGCCTTCTTTCCGACCGAAGTACCGCTTTTCTTTGCACTACTTTCAAACCGTATCAGGAACAAGAGCTTATGCATTGCTTTCTTTTCGCAGTACCCGCCCCCAGGGGTCATTACTTGATGAAGAGTGCTTCCCCTTTGAGCACCTTATCTTGGCCATCAATATAATTAATCCATCATGCCTGTCTAGATATTGCTGTTAATACACAGGTTGATTGTATGACTATGGCATAGTGAGTTCTGGCTCCTAGCTGACATACTGAATACATCATCGAAGCGTGTCTATCTTATTCCAATGTAACGATTCCATTGAATATTGTGATAGCATCCTTGATTTCAGCTAGCTATTCTCAGTGATATGCTTGCTCCTCTTGGATTTCATCCCATGATAAGTATGTATTGGAAGTTGGAATGCCTAAAGTATTGGTGCATTAGGGTCCTCTTAAGCCTTGTTTCCTTCTTGATCTTACCTTTCCATTGCTATCACTCGCTCTAGCCTCTCCTGGCCAGAGCTCCCTCTATCAACAACACCCTCACGCGATTGATTCCCTGGATAAGTATGGCTCATATAAGGTATCCTGATCATAGTAATTGTATCATATCTCCTTCTCCTATTGATCTTACCATCCCTCGAGTCCAAGTCTCGGGATGGCGCTTATTAAGGTCCTATTTCCCCTTGACAGGATCTTCCAGTTCTGGTATCCCTGAAGAGCATTTCCTAGTATGTATTTACTAACCTTAAATGATAGGAGCCGTATTTAGATAGATATCCTATAAATCTATTGATTTTCATTAGCTTGTAAATTCCTTGTGTGAAATAACTCAGAAATTCATTGTGCTAAACTTGTATCTATGCAGTACTGTTTAATGTGGAAGAAGTGTTTTTGTTACTAACAACATAGAAACCATGATACCAGTGCATAAGCATGAAAAACTCACTTTGTGATCAGATTGATCAAGGTTGTAGTCATTCGAATTTACTACTTCGTTAAATGATGGCTGTTTAAAGGTGTCTACCATAGTTTGTTTGGACAATGTCCTTAGTAATCAGGTACGTGACCTTCTTATAACCCACGACATCGGCATGATAGGTGTTAAATACATCCAGTGATGGTGGAGCTAAATCAGCAGGTTTTATATATGGATCCCAAGGTATATACTTATACCAGACAGTACAAAATAACCCTGCGGATACTAGAAAAGCAAAATAACCGTACACATACGACTTAGAATTCTCATCAGAAAATGGTATTACTACTTCAACCAACTTGTTTATGATTTCACGTTTCAAAAGGGATTTCAAACCAAGACCGCTATGTGAGAATCGCTGAATAACGTCAAAAGTATCCCTTAAGTAAATATTATCGATAAAAAACAAACCTAGTGAATTATTTATTTCTTTAAACTTATCAAATATATACATTTAGATTGTCGCTAGCCTACCTAAGCGTGGAACAAATATTTTATATATACATATTCCATAACTAGAGTTCCATAATTGTGAAACGTTGTAAGGGCATATTTTTCCCTAGGTGTTTTGGTGATTGATGACAATGCTCATGCGGACTAATCGTGTGCTTTGAGTCCCTCAGATTCCTCATCAGTAGGCACAAGACGATTCCGTGCCCCTCGGAGACTGTTGAAGCCGGCGTTGTTCTACGTTTCTCCTTGGTGGAGTTGAGTCGTAGGAGAGCCGTACTATTAAGAGGGGGTCCGCGTCGGAAAGGTAGGGTGGAATCACACGTACACTTGTCCCTCCTTTCCTTGCACTTTGGAGCTACCCGTCGTTATCTTGGTTGTGTGGAAATCTGGCGACTACTGCTGTACTTGCGGTAGTACCGCAGGTACAAGCGGTAGTACCGCGGCGCTTCACGGTAGTACCGCCCCTTGGTGCGGTAGTACCGCGGCTCCCTGGCCTAGTGCCGCTCCGGTGCGGTAGTAGGGGCGGATGTAATTTTTTACATCCGCGCCTCCCATGGTAGTACCGCTCGTCCAGCGCGGTAGTACAGTGGCGGCCCACGGTAGTACAGCTCCCTTGGAGTCGTAGTACCATGGCCCATAGGCCTAGTACCGCAGTGTCGCGGTAGTAGGCGCGGATGAAATTTTTTACATCCGCGCCGACCACGGTAGTACCGTGCCTCGCAGGCGGTAGTACCGCGTCGGGTTTTCGCACCACCCTAGTTTCTGCGGAAGTTTGCACGGATGTATTTTATTTCATCCGCGCCCTTCCCAGGCCGTGACCCTCCTGCCTTGCGGTAGTACCGCAAGGGGAGCGGTAGTACCGCGCAAGCGGTAGTACTGCTCCTTCTTCAGGCTTGTTCCGGCCTGTGCAGTTGCCACGGTAGTACCGCGCGGCGCCGCGGTAGTACCGCGTCCTTGGAGCGGTAGTACCATGGGTCGCGGGCAGAACTAGTGGATAACGGTTGGATTCTTTCCACGTCTATATAAGGGATGTCTTCTACCTCTAGTTGACTATCTCTTCCACCTCTAAGCTCCATTGTTGCTCCAAGCTCCATTTTCGCCCGATCTCTCTCCCTAGCCAATCAAACTTGTTGATTTGCTCGGGATTGGGTGACAAGGGCCCGATCTACACTTCCACCAAAGGATATTTGATTCCCCCCACTTATCCCTTGCGGATCTTGTTACTCTTGGGTGTTGAGCATCCTAGACGGTTGAGGTCACCTCGAAGCCATACTCCATTGCGGTGAAGCTTCGTGGTGTTGTTGTTGGGAGCCTCCGATTGTTGTGGAGATTGCCCCAACCTTGCTTGTAAAGGTTCGGTCGCCGCCTTCAAGGGCACCAATAGTGGAATCACGGCATCTCGCATCGTGTGAGGGCGTGAGGAGAATACGGTGGCCCTAGTGGCTCCTTGGGGAGCATTGTGCCTCCACACCGCTCTAACTGAGACGTACTTCCCTTTAAAAGGAAGGAACTCCGGTAACACATCCTTGTCTCCACCGGCTCCACAATTGGTTATTTCGTGCCTTTACTTTCGCAAGCTTACTTATTGTTACATCTCTTGTTTGCTTGCGTGCTAGTTGATATTGCATCATATAGGTTGCTCACTTAGTTGCACATCTAGACAACCTATTTGTTGCAAAGTTTAATTTGGTAAAGAAAAGGTTAAAAAATATTGTTAGTTGCCTATTCACCCCCCCTCTAGTCAACCATATCGATCCTTTCAATTGGTATCAGAGCCTCGTCTCTTTATTAAGGACTTTGCCGTTCGAAGAGTATGGTTGACACCAACGATGGTGCGGAGGAACACTCCGGTGTGAATCCCATCTCATCTTCGGCCGAAGGGGGAACCTCGGTCTCTCGTGAGGAGTTCAATGTGGCTTTAGACACATTGAAAACCTCCATGATGGCCGAGGTTATAAGCATGTTTAATGATTTCCTAGAGGGACTCAAACTATCTACCGCGCCTATGAAAGTGAGTGATCCTACTAACAAGGTGACGGATGCTATCTCCGACAAAGGGGAAGCTAACAATGAAAAGAGTCCTTCTACTAGTGGTAGAAATGGCACCGGCATCTTTGCCCATGTGGAACCCCCGGTTTATGGAGGGCCTATCCCCTCCACTCATTTGAATCATGCCGGTCCACCTCCTAAATATGAGAAACATGAAGATTTTGATAATTGGGTCTATCGCTTTAAGCGTCATTTGAAACATGTGAACACTAACCTTTGGAGAATCATTGAAGAAGGTTTTTATCCTCATGACCCAAGCAACTTCACCCCCCGAGAAGCCGTGGACAATCAATTCAATGAGAGTGCTCTCTTCATCATCCAAGATGCAATCCTCCCCGAAGATCTCCCTCACCTTCGACCCCATGTCATGGCTAAAGAAGCATGGAAATGTGTCGAGGGTCTCTATCGTGGAAGTGCTAGCATTCAACGGTCCAACTATGAAGTGGTGCAAGATGAAGCCGATGAGTTTGCAATGAAAGAAGACGAAGAACCTCGTGAGCTCTTTCGAAGAGTGACCAAACTCGCGGTGGCACTCCGAGATCATGGAAGCAAGGACACGGATGACAATTGGATCAAGCGGAAGTTCCTCAAGGCCATGATGCCCTACAACAAAGCCATGTCCTCCGTCATTCGTCAACGACCGGACTTCCACACCATGACCTCAAGTGAAGTGTTGGATGAGTTCGTTGCAATGAGCATCTTGGACAAGACCGCCGACAATGCGGTACTCCGTTCTCAAAGAGTAAAGAAGCCTAACATTGCCTTGAAGGCCAAGGTTATTGTGGAAGAAGAGGAAGAAGTGGAGGATGAGGAAAGCAACCCCGAAGACACCAAGTTTGACTATCATGAGCACATGGCCCTTGCTTCAAGACAATTTTGGAGCAAGAAGAGCTCAAGACCCAACTTCAACAAGAACAACTCAAGTGGCGTCAAGGGCAAGCAACGAGTGAGAACTTGTTTCAACTGTGGCAATGTGAGCCATTTCGTTGCGGATTGTCCTTACGAGAAGCGGGAAGACAATGGTGGCAAGTTCATTCGAAAAGACAAAGCCAAGTACTTCCCCAACAAGAACAACTTCGCCAAGAAGACTCCCACGCGTGGGTTGGTGGTTCAAGAAGAATACCAAGAGGATGATGATGATGATGAGAATGAAGAAGCAACGGCCATGGCATCCATTGCCATTGCTACTCCCCGGGTGTCTCTCTTCGAATCACCCAACGAAAACATCACCGCTAGATGCCTCATGGCTAAGGCTTCAAACAAGGTAACCCCCAACATCACAACCACCATCATTACTAATCCCTCCATGGAGGATTGCATTGATGGACATGTTGAGTCTAATGAGGAAGTGAATGAATTTGAGTCTTTTATGAGTAAGCTCAAGGGAAAGTCCAAGAAGCACTTTGTTGCTCTCTTGGAACAACTTGGTGAGGCCAATGACATGATCGAGGCTCACGAAGAAACCATCTCCAAGATGGAAGGTCATAGTCGTGACTATGCCGATGAGATATCAGATCTCTCTAATGCTCTTGAGGAAGAGCGTGTGCATCGTTTGACTCTTGAGGAGTCACACAATGATGACCATGCTAAGTTAAAGAAAGATCTTGATCATGCTCTTGTCATGTCTCGTGTGCTAACCTCCGAGAAGGCTAAACTTGGGGTTGATCATGCTAGACTCAAAGAGGAGTTTGAGATACTTGACAAGGCCCACAAGGTCTTGAAGGGTACTCATGCTAGCCTCAAGGAGTCTCATGCTCAACTCCAAGTTAAGCTAATCAAGGAAAAGGCCACCTTTCCTCATATGGTATTAATTGATAATGCATGTGCTACTAACCCTTGTTGTGAGCATGTGCATCTTGTGGAGGAAAATGCCAAGTTGAAGGAACAAATTGAGAAGGGCCTTGTGACTTGTATTCAAGGTGAGAAAACCCTCAACGACCTTTTGAGCAACCAAAAGGAAGTTGTGGGCAAAGAAGGAATTGGGTTTGCACCCAAGTTCAAGAGCAAGAAGAAGAAGAACAACAAGGCCAATCATCCTCCTCCCCTCAAACAAACGTTCGTGAAAGAGGGAGAGGGTACTTCTAAGAAGAAGAAGGAGAAAGTGAAGGAAGTTGATGTCCAAAAGGGCAAGAACATTTCCTCAAACAAAGCCGGGGACTTTAACCCTTCATATGTGTTGTGCCGTGCTAGTGATGGACATTTTTATGCTAAATTTGTTGGTTCCTCGTATGAATACATTGAATGGTCTATTTGGGTTCCCAAGACCCTTGTTACTAACATCAAAGGACCCATTACAAAATGGGTACCTAAAACCAAGCATTGATCTCATGTAGGTGTTTGCTTCCGGTGGGGGATCATGGTTGCTCGATAGTGGAGCAACAAATCATATGACCAGGAGCAAGGACTTGGTGGTGGACGTGCAAGAGATTCCATCTATGCCCACCAATGTCGAGTGGGGTGATGCATCACATTCTAAGGTATTGGGTCTCGGCAAGGTTGTCATTTCTCATGATCTAACGATCGAGAAAGTGATGCTTGTTGAGTCCCTTGCATTTAATTTACTTTCCGTTCGTGAACTTGCACTCATGGGCTTTGCCACATTCTTTGATATTGATACCATGGCCCTCTTGTGGAGCAAGACTCTTAAAGTAGCCTTCGTTGGGCATGTCGAGAACGGTCTCTATGTGGTTAACTTTTCGGAGCAACCTACTAAGACCGCGACATGCCTAATGGCTAAAGTTGACGTGGGATGGCTTTGGCATCGCCGTTTAGCCCACGTCAATATGAGATCTTTGCAAAGTCTTCTCAA
This sequence comes from Triticum dicoccoides, assembly GCF_002162155.2. Classification (NCBI taxonomy): domain Eukaryota; kingdom Viridiplantae; phylum Streptophyta; class Magnoliopsida; order Poales; family Poaceae; genus Triticum; species Triticum dicoccoides. The sequence goes on along the minus strand of NC_041381.1, from coordinate 358,766,197 downwards.
GGGGGACCATGTTCATGGACTAACAAATGTTAGTTTTGCCAAAGATCGTGCTTGCAGTGCTTGTATCGAAGGAAAGCTTCATGAAAAGGCTCACCCTCCCTCAACCATCATCTACTCGAAGAGACCCTTGGAGCTCCTTCACATGGATCTCTTCGGGCCTCCATCTTTTGATAGTCTTGGAGGAAGAAAGTATTGCTTGGTGATTGTGGATGATTATTCAAGATACACTTGGGTATACTTCTTCAAGAGGAAAAGTGAGACCCAACAAGCCATCATCAACTTTGCAAATGAAGCTCAACATCAACATGATGCAAAGATCTTGACAATAAGGAGCGACAACGGCACTGAGTTCAAGAACTACACCTTGGATGAGTTTCTTAGTGATGAGGGGATCAAGCATCAATATGCGGCACCTTATACCCCTCAACAAAATGGTGTTGCGGAGAGGAAGAACCGGACGTTGATGGATGCGGCAAGGACCATGATGGCGGAGTTCAAGTCTCCGTACAACTTTTGGGCCGAAGCCATCAACACCGCATGTCATGCATCCAATCGGCTCTATCTTCGCAAAGGCTTGAACAAGACTCCTTATGATATCCTCACCGGCAACAAGCCCAACCTCAAGTACTTCCGGGTGTTCGGTTGTAAGTGTTTCATTCTCAAGAAAGGTGTTCGGTTGTCTAAATTTGAGGCTAGAGCTCATGAGGGCATATTTGTTGGTTATGCTACAAACTCTCATGCTTACCGTGTCCTCAACAAGTCCACCGGACTCATCGAGGAGACGTGTAACGTGGAGTTTGATGAAAATAACGGCTCCCAAGTGGAGCAAAGTGGTACTTGTGATATAGGTGATGAAATTCCTCCCCAAGCAATAAGAAGAATGGGTATTGGTCAAATCCTACCCATTGAGGAACCCCTTATGGCCGAAGGAGAAGGACAATGCTCGACACTAGTAGAGCCATCACCTCATCAAGACCCACACACTTCCGAAGAACAAAGTGAAGGCCCTCAACCTCGTGAACAAGACCAAGGGCAAGATCCACCTCAAGACGGTGATGATTCACTAATTGATGCCCAAGGTCAAGTTCTCCCCCTCGAGCGAGTTCAAGACCAAGATCAACCTCAAGGTCAAGAACAAGCTCAAGACAGCGCTCAAGATCATCAAGTCAACCCTCCTCCTTCCACACCCAAGGAGGAATTAGAGTGTCGTGCCGCGAAGATTGCCTCCAAGCTCACCACCCAAGGCCATCTCATGGAAAATGTGGTTGGAAGCCTAAGAAAGGGGGTAAGCACTCGTAGACAATTGGCAAACTATTGTGAACGTCACGCGTTTGTCTCTTGTGTCGAACCCCAAAAGGTCTATGAGGCGCTCGAAGACTCGGATTGGCTCAATGCCATGCATGAAGAACTCAACAACTTCGAGTACAACAAGGTGTGGAGATTGGTGCCAAGACCGTCCGGGAACCACAACGTCATTGGAACCAAGTGGATCTTCAAGAACAAGCAAGATGCTCATGGGAACATCATTCGCAACAAGGCGAGATTGGTAGCACAAGGCTACTCCCAAGTCGAGGGTATCGACTACGGTGAAACCTTTGCTCCCGTTGCTCGTCTTGAATCCATTCGTTTGTTGATTGCTTATGCTTCCCATCACAACTTTAAGTTGTAACAAATGGATGTGAAAAGTGCTTTTCTTAATGGTCCTATTAATGAGTTGGTCTATGTCAAACAACCCCCCGGGTTCGAGGATCCCTACTTTCCGGATCATGTGTATCAACTCGATAAGGCACTCTATGGCCTTAAACAAGCCCCACGTGCGTGGTATGACCACCTTACCAAGTTGCTACAAGATCGTGGATTTGAAGTAGGGCTAATCGACCCCACTCTTTTTACTAAGAAGGTCAACGGGGAGTTGTTTGTATGCCAACTATATGTTGATGATATTATCTTTGGTTCTCCTAACAAAGCTTTCAATGAAGAATTTGCCGCTCTCATGACCTCCAAGTTTAAGATGTCTTCGATGGGAGAGTTGAAGTTCTTCCTTGGTTTCGACATCAAACAAAGAAGAGAAGGAACCTTCATCAACCAAGCCAAATACACTCAAGACATGCTTAAAAGATTCAAGCTAAGTGATGTCAAGCCGGCTACTACACCAATGCCTACCAAGTGCCAACTTGACATCGATCCCAATGGTAAAGCGGTGGATCAAAAGGTATATCGCTCCATGATTGGCTCCTTGCTTTACCTTTGTGCATCTAGACCGGATATCATGTTGAGTGTGGGGATGTGTGCACGTTTTCAAGCCGCACCAAAGGAAAGTCACTTTGTGGCGGTCAAGCGAATCTTTCGATATTTGGCTCATACCCCAAACTTTGGCTTATGGTACCCAAGAGGAGCAAACTTCAAGCTTGAAGGTTTCACGGATTCCGATTGGGCGGGAGACAAAGTGGATAGGAAGTCCACTTCCGGAGGGAGACAATTTCTTGGTTGCTCCTTGGTAAGTTGGTCTTCCAAGAAGCAAAGTTGTGTGTCTCTCTCGTCCACCGAAGCGGAGTATGTGGCGGCCGGTAGTTGTTGTGCTCAACTCCTATGGATGAGGCAAACTTTAAAGGAGTACGGTGTCATCTGTGACAAAGTGCCTCTTTGGTGTGACAATGAAAGTGCCATCAAGATCTCTCTCAACCCGGTGCAACACTTCAAGACGAAGCACATTGAGATTCGGTATCACTTCATCCGGGATCATATTAGGCGAGGGGAGATCGAGCTCAAGTATGTCAACACTCATGATAACCTTGCAGATATTTTCACGAAGCCCTTGGATGAAGCAAGATTTCGCGAGTTAAGGCATGAGCTAAATATCATTGATTTGAGCAATGTGACTTGAACCCGTGCACCTCCCACCACACTCAACTTGTTGTCTAGTTTAGGTGTAGGCATGGACATAGGGGGAGTGATGTTCTCTCAATGAACTCTCCCTCCCCCCATTATGCATAAATAGATCACCTCTTTCACATTAGCCATTTTTGATGGTTTTTGTGCTTCAAAGACGAGTTTTGGTCATGGGCCCAAGGATAATTCTTCGCGGTGCCATACCATTGAACTCAAACATAGGTGGCTTCGGCCACCGCCCTCTCTCCTCGAGAGGTTTTGTCGCTTAGGGTTTTTCTGTTGTTTCCTTGGTTTGTGCTTGTTTTTGTGGAGTTTTGGGTTGTGTCTGCTTTTCCGTGCAAAGGCGTTTTTCTTTTCTCTTGTTTGAAACCTTCGGTGGCGTGAGCTCACGGTACTACCGCTTTCGGCCACGGTTCTACCGCAGCCAACCACGGTACTACCGCTGATGGGAGCACGGTACTACCGTCCCCAAGCGGCAGTAATTTTTTTACTGCCGCCTAGTGGAGCGGTACTACCGCCACGGTGCGGTACTTCCGCCCGGGCGGTACTACCGCGATGACCCGCGGTACTACCGTGCCGGTTCGAGCGCGTGGGGATAAGGCCGGGCAGGGGGAGTTCTAACTTCCCATACCCTTTCATCCTCTTTCTCTCCACGTTGTCTCTTCCTCTCTCGTGCTCACGAACGGAGCCGGCGTTCGTCGCCGGATCTCCTCCACCGGCTGCCCTCCCGTGATTCCGTCCGGTGGGATCGTTCCCCACCACGTGCTCTTGCTATGGACCAGGTTTTTCCCCAATTCCTTCTCCTTTTTGTTTGTGTTTGGTCCTTCTAGGTTTTGGGGGAGGCTTGTATGTTCTTGAGATTGCTAGACTAAATCTCTGCAAGATTAGGATGAAGGAGTGTGGTATTGCATAGGATTTACACTTGTATTATTGTCTAGCGCTAGATCTGATCTCCGTAGCACCGCCTTGGCTTCGCGGTTCTTTTTCAGATTCAAATCCTGTTAGATCTGTCGCGCCGCGGTACTACCGCACGTAGGGAGCGGTACTACTGCTCGCACGGTACTACCGCCCCTAGGGTGCGGTACTACCGCGCATCGTGTGGTACTAAAACTTTACTACTGCCCCAGCCACGGTACTACCGTGACCCCGCACGGTACTACCGCGTCTGGAGCTGTACTAAGCCTTTAGTACCGCAAACCATGGCAGATCTACCGTGGTTCACATCTATTGCATGACAACTTTCTCGTTTATCTCTATGGGTTTCTTGTGCTGTCTTTGGCCTTTGCATTGATTCTTTTCGCCTTTTGTTTTGGTGTCTTGCGTGTGTGTCTCAGGTGGTGGCTCTCGCCGGTCCAATCCCGTTCATGACACTGGCTCCAAGCATCTGCGCAACCCAGGAGAAGTTCCCGAGGGATCATCTGCGTCCAAGCGAAATGTCAAGACCACAGCTAGCAAGCACAAGGAGCCCGCCAGGGGTATGGATGAGATAGGCCCTACAGAGTATGTCCGTCTCAGGCAGCTTTACCCTTATGCGACCCCTCGCTCCACTGTCAGAGGGTGTGAACTGTTCTGGAACAAGACCCAAACCCAGATCTACTTGGATGTCATCAAGAACAAGCAAAATACCTATGTGGAGGTAAAGTGGATTGATATGCACCACATGAGGAAGGACAAGTTTCGTGACTACTTTGGGGAAGCTCTGGACTTGGTGGAGCAGTTTGGAATTGAGCATGTGCTCTCTTTCCACCTGGACTATGACCCTGAGATCATCTGTCAATTCTTTGCCTCAGTGTATTTTCACACCAATGATGAAAGGAGGATGAATTGGATGACCAATGGCCGCAAGCTGTCTGCTACCTGGAAGGAGTTCATGGATTTGCTTCAAGTTGTTGATGATGGACTTGACACTCCTGTTGGTGTTCGCCCTCACGGCAATGCTGAATCTGCTGACAAGGACAAGTTCACCCCGTTCATGGTTGAGAAGACGCTCGCCAATAGCAAGACAATCTTGGTTCTCAACCCCTTTCTGGATATCATGTACCGCATCTTCCGCAACTCCTTGTTCCCCCGCATCGGTGACAAAGACAAGGTTCATGCCTATATGGTGGACATGATGCTTATTTGCCAGGAGGCTCGCTCGTCTCAGACTCAGCCACTTGATGTCTCTCACATCATGTGGTGTGAGCTTCGGTTTGCTGTGTTCAACCGCAAGGTGCCTATTTATGGGCCCTACCTGTTTCTGCTGATTTCGAAGACTTGGGAGAAGATGTACCCTGAGGAGGAGTTCCTGGCTCCAGACTGGATTCGCCATGAGCCCATTTGTCTGAGGGTCAAACCCAACTGGGCTAACACTGCTACCCGTGCTGAGGCGTTTGCTGCTAGGGCTGCTGCTGTTGATGAGGATGTTGCTGGCGCCGAGGGCCGTTCTGCTAGGCCCTCTCAGAGTGACTCTAGGCCATCTTGGGCCAAGAAGTTGAAGGATAAGATGAAGTCTCTTTTCTGCATGCAAGCCAAGGGCCAGTACAGGGCTCACGTGGAGTCCAAGGAGAGTCGTCGCCGGCACAACAAGGTCTTGCAGCTCTATGGCGAGGATGTGTCTGGCGGGTCTGAGGAGCACATCACTCCTGAGACCGAGTGGTTGGAGAAGCAAGGATACAGGTGGACTGATTCTGAGGAGGAGGTCGAGGAGACCATTCCAGCTGCAGAGGCGTCTGACAAAGAGCCTTGGGACGACTTCTCTGCTTGAGCCACCTCTTGTGTGTCTAGGTGTCCTCTCTGCCTTTTTGGCGTCTCGATGCCAAAGGGGGAGAGAGTGTAGGGATTTGCGAGTTTGTGTGTGTCGTGTGGTTGCTGCTTTCAGTTGTTCTCTCTGCTTTTGCTTTCGTTTGAACCTTGGTTACTTACCTCATATGGTGTAAGACATATGCACTCTATCTATCCTAGCTAGCTTGTGTTATTGTGCTACTTTCATGCTATGCTATGCCTTTTATCCTGTCTTGGTCTCTAAAATATAGGGGGAGTGTTGATCCTAGTTTGTGTGCCATGCAATCCAAAGCATCCTTCTCTAGTGCACACATCTAGGGGGAGCCCCGTCTATATTTTAGAGAAGTGGGGTTTGCCACTGCTCTAATTTTATCTTATCCTTGTGCAAATCCCGTGTTGTCATCAATACACCAAAAAGGGGGAGATTGTAAGGGCATATTTTTCCCTAGGTGTTTTGGTGATTGATGACAATGCTCATGCGGACTAATCGTGTGCTTTGAGTCCCTCAGATTCCTCATCATTAGGCACAAGACGATTCCGTGCCCCTCGGAGACTGTTGAAGCCGGCGTTGTTCTACGTTTCTCCTTGGTGGAGTTGAGTCGTAGGAGAGCCGTACTATTAAGAGGGGGTCCGCGTCGGAAAGGTAGGGTGGAATCACACGTACACTTGTCCCTCCTTTCCTTGCACTTTGGAGCTACCCGTCGTTATCTTGGTTGTGTGGAAATCTGGCGACTACTGCTGTACTTGCGGTAGTACTGTAGGTACAAGCGGTAGTACCGCAGCGCTTCACGGTAGTACCGCCCCTTGGTGCGGTAGTACCACGGCTCCCTGGCCTAGTGCCGCTCCGGTGCGGTAGTAGGGGCGGATGTAATTTTTACATCCGCGCCTCCCACGGTAGTACCGCTCGTCCAGCGCGGTAGTACCGTGGCGGCCCACGGTAGTACAGCTCCCTTGGAGTCGTAGTACCGTGGCCCATAGGCCTAGTACCGCAGTGTCGCGGTAGTAGGCGCGGATGAAATTTTTTACATCCGCGCCGACCACGGTAGTACCGCGCCTCGCAGGCGGTAGTACCGCGTCGGGTTTTCGCACCACCCTAGTTTCTGCGGAAGTTTGCATGGATGTATTTTATTTCATCCGCGCCCTTCCCAGGCCGTGACCCTCCTGCCTTGCGGTAGTACCGCAAGGGGAGCGGTAGTACCGCGCAAGCGGTAGTACTGCTCCTTCTTCAGGCTTGTTCCGGCCTGTGCAGTTGCCACGGTAGTACTGTGGTGGTCCACGGTAGTACCGCGCGGCGCCGCGGTAGTACCGCGTCCTTGGAGCGGTAGTACCGTGGGTCGCGGGCAGAACTAGTGGATAACGGTTGGATTCTTTCCACGTCTATATAAGGGATGTCTTCTACCTCTAGTTGACTATCTCTTCCACCTCTAAGCTCCATTGTTGCTCCAAGCTCCATTTTCGCCCGATCTCTCTCCCTAGCCAATCAAACTTGTTGATTTTCTCGGGATTGGGTGACAAGGGCCCGATCTACACTTCCACCAAAGGATATTTGATTCCCCCACTTATCCCTTGCGGATCTTGTTACTCTTGGGTGTTGAGCATCCTAGACGGTTGAGGTCACCTCGAAGCCATACTCCATTGCGGTGAAGCTTCGTGGTGTTGTTGTTGGGAGCCTCCGATTGTTGTGGAGATTGCCCCAACCTTGCTTGTAAAGGTTCGGTCGCCGCCTTCAAGGGCACCAATAGTGGAATCACGGCATCTCGCATCGTGTGAGGGCGTGAGGAGAATACGGTGGCCCTAGTGGCTCCTTGGGGAGCATTGTGCCTCCACACCACTCTAACGGAGACGTACTTCCCTTTAAAAGGAAGGAACTCCGGTAACACATCCTTGTCTCCACCGGCTCCACAATTGGTTATTTCGTGCCTTTACTTTCGCAAGCTTACTTATTGTTACATCTCTTGTTTGCTTGCGTGCTAGTTGATATTGCATCATATAGGTTGCTCGCTTAGTTGCACATCTAGACAACCTATTTGTTGCAAAGTTTAATTTGGTAAAGAAAAGGTTAAAAAATATTGTTAGTTGCCTATTCACCCCCCCTCTAGTCAACCATATCGATCCTTTCAAATGTGGTATATGGTCGTACACTAACTCCTATTTGAAAGTCGTGTGGCTCTCTAACAAACATGGAAAACAAACCTATCCTCGGCATCCAACTGTTATAAAAGAATGGAAGCACAATTGTTGTTGGACCTATAAACCCTATTATTTTGGCAATAAAACCATTTAGACCTCTTTGATCTAAATTGGTAAATGTTTTTCTATTTTTCACAAATCTATCAATAGGTGAATTCAAGTAGGAAGTCCAACCACTGTTGGAACTATCTCCACCGTTTGAACTACCACCACCCCATATAAAATGGTGGATTATACCATGATCGTCGTGCTTAGGTGCACTAGTTTTCACATTTGGATTTGTTCCATCATTAGTGGAACTAGAACCATCATTAGGGTTAGGGGAAGTAGAAGTAGATGCATCATTACTACCACTAGATGCATCATTGTTGATAGGTTCTTTAGCTCCTTCCTCATCCGTTATATCTTTTTTCTTGGATTTCTTATTATTGTGGAGTTTTTTATCATCATCTTTTTCCCCGTCTCTATTGTATAACGAATTAAGTATCTTCTTAATGGATTGAAAGAATTTCTTCATGATAACAGTATTTTCTATTACTCTCTTATTGGTGGATTTCCTCCGCTTAATTTCGAAATTTACCCAGCCTTTTGAGTACTAGGATCTCCCCCTTATCCTTGCGGATCGGTACCCAGACCATATCCTTGGGCAGCTCGGATGTATCTATCTTTTCGTTCAGATCACATCATCTCGAGCGCGCAATCTTATTAGTGGATCAAAAGACTATGGTGACCCGTAGATCTTCAGATGTTGATTTGCAGAGCAGGGCCGGAATGCGGGGATTGCATTCTTTGAAAAGTATCATATCTTCTTTCCCTAGGGAGAAAGCAGAAACCAGAAATGAGTGGAGGTTCGATCTCTCACCCAAAACAATTGGGGCTGGTGGAATCTTCCCCTATAGACTCCGAAAAATCATCGTGTACCTTTCCCTAAATCCTTCTCTCGTGCATGCTATTCTCGTGTTCCGTGATTAGAAAAGACCTGTTTCTTGTTTTCTTTGAGGTAATAAACGAGCTGTATCCCGCTTTGCCTATCTTGATGTGGAATCTATCGTTGAGCACCCATGAATGTAGGTAGAAGGTGTTTTTCTTAACTCTTTCTAGGCCTCAGCTTGATTGGACTTCGTCAGCTCTTGTCGTTCAGCTTCCTCTCACCTCTCTCATCTTGTCTCTCCGTAGACGGCGTTAAAAAGTAAACAGACTTAAAGCAAAGTAGGTTCGATCCTTGTGTTCTATTATATGAAGTAGAAGAAGAAAGAGCCGGGGGGATGGTCTTGGCACCCATGGGTTAATGGTGAAAGCGCTCAAGTAAATAGGGAATGGAATATTCAAATCGATCAGAAGTGCTATGCTTTATGTAATCAGGCTGAAGGCTAACATCTCGCGAGTAGGCCGAGCTAGGATAAGAATTCCAATCAAAAAAGAAGTATGAATTGGGCCCAAAATCACTACTTTACTACCTATGTCGCGTGTCGCGCCACCTAGTACGATAGACTTTTTGCGGGAAAAGAGCAGGTTTTGCCCCAACTTGGACCCAGGGAAACCAAAGAAGAGCTAGTTTCGCCCTGTTTAGTTAGCGGTGGATGAGCTGATTTCTTTTCACTCTTGTTTCAGAGATACAAAACAAAAGTAAAGTGTAGAACGCAATGTTTGAGCTCCAGGCTTTTACGATTCTTCCGATTGACTTCTCTTCTCTACTCCTAGCTCCGAATGCCAGTATGCAGAGAAGTGATGGAAAGGGTTGTGCTCTTTCATTTGAGAAACTTCCAACCAAAATTGGAATGTTAGAACAGAATATTTAGATACAGGTCCCTTATGAATACTGTACTAAGTAAGATTCATTGAAGAAATGCTTCTCCGAAGCAATAAGTTTGTGGCACAAGCATAGTCTTCTGCTAACCTAGCCTTTCCCATCTTTCTATTAAAATGAATGTAGCTAACGTGAACTAAAAGCAAGCTCTTGTTCGAGGAAGTAGAAATTGTTAGTTGTTGCTAGCTTGAACTGAGTTGTTCCTGTTGGTGCTAGGGTTGCCAAGGGAGTTGTAGTGAGATGCTGCTAATGCAGCTATTTCTGATGTCCGGACGATGCAGCGGAAGTGAAAAGAAAAAGATATGATGCTTAGACCGTTCAGACAGGGATGATGGATTTCTAGATATAGGGTTTATTTGAATGTCTGGCCAAATGCTTACTTTCGTTATGCTTGTCCTGCAAAGCTGGATCTATGGTTCGGTTGCTTTGAATGTCTGTTCCGCCTCTGACCCGGCCCTTACCTCTTTCTTGACTCGGTTTTTCGCAGGGGCATCGAATTCTTTTACAAAAGAAACACCTGTTTCAAAAGGAATGGCACCGAAAGGTGTCAGATGATGATTGAACTGAACTATCTGAATCTGAAACCGCCGACCCGACTCGTGCTTTTTTGGACTCCGCTTTTGCAGGATCCTGTGAGGCATCAAATTCTTTGGCAAGTCTCTTCTTGCTAGTGTTGTACGCGTTTTATTCCTTTGCCCGACATGCTTTCGTGATAAAAGAATCATAGCAACATAGCGTGAGGTTCCATAGGTTGATGAGCCTGATCAGTCGTGTAAGCTCTTTACTACAGCCGTCTTAGATGGCCCCAGGTATCCTCTTCGGCTTGATCTTTCCTTTGCTTCGATCGCCAACTTTCACTTCCTTATTCCACTATTGCGATATCTTTGTCCTGGACAAAGACCAAGAGATGGTGCAGGTGAAAGAATAGCTTATGGGGCTGGAGTCAAAGGAGCTTTCATAGACATAGAAATCATAATAGAAAGAGCAGGCCTGCGAGCAGCGAGTGCCCTTTGTAAGTTGCGAGCCTGCCTTACCGCCCCCCTTTCTTTTTTGAATTAGAAAGAAGGGGATGAATTAGAAAGAAAGAGATCAGGTTATTTATGATCGGAGAAAAGGAAGGGGCGTGGTTGATGTGTCACTGGGGAACCCGTAGGAAGGGGAGACGACCGGCCTCATTCACATCTGAAATCGCCAACATGAACGCTTTCGAGCACGTACGCTGGCGCTCTTTGATAGAGCATTATCTACAACCCTGAAGCGAACTATGAAAAAGAAATCTAGCAGTCTCTTCCAGCAATGAATTATAGCAGGGCTTGGTCTCGAAAGGTATAGATACCACCAGAAGCTTGGAAAGAAGAAGGAATGTCGACCTACCACTCCGTGGGCTCTGAACGTTGCTTTTCTGTCAAATTCTCAGACGCTATAGCTGTGTAAAAACAGTACTCGATTTCTCACTAGAAAAAACAACAGTTTTTATTGTTGTGTGCATATTAGTCACTGATTATAGCTTTGAATAGGACAAACTACTTTAGTAACTCTTGACTATTGCTTGAAACAAGCGTTGAAGCAATGGAAAGAAGCGAACGGTTAAGCTAATGCAGCAAGAAAAGGGATGCAGCAAGTGTCCAAAAATCGGATATGCCCGGTGAAAATTAGAAACAAGGCTGAGGAAGGATTTCGTACTGCCACAATGCTCTTGATAGAAGGAAGCATGAATACCGAAGGCCTACCTAGTTGAAATAGGAACAGCTATGGAAGTCCTCGGCCAAACGAATATTTCACGGAAAGGCGACAAGGGATTTTCTTAATAACTAGGCGCTTTGATTCTTTGGAACAACTCGATGAATTTAGTAGATCTTTTTAGGAGGCCTTCCATGACCATAGATCGTACCTATCCCATTTTGACAGTACGATGGTTAGCTGTTCACGGATTAGCTGTACTGGAATGACAACACATATGAGAATCTGTACACGATACAGAATAACGACACGACACGCAATCTTATGACTACAGTATGGCCTTCATCTTTGACAGCAATCATGACAGGCCGCGCTATTAGCGTTAGAGAAAGGAAAGGACTTGAGGTCCGTCCACCTACAACTAATAAAGCTCCGCCTTTGGGGACTACTACAACAGATAGGCATTTGAAGGACCAAACCACCTACTGAGGACTTTGACACCCAGCCCTTAAGAAGCAGAATCTACAACTTTGGGATACGTATTTACAGACTGCAAAAGATAGATACAATGCTGTTACCCACCATGCATGCAAATCTTAGTTCTATGGACTACTAGTACCAGGAACGTCGTCTACTACTGCGAAACTCCCGGGGGACGCTTTTCTAACTGGTTTAGCCTCTAGAGTGGGGAGGAAGAACACCCTCTAGACCAGGATAACTTACTAATTCAATTGACAAAGCGTCCTATTTGCTAGATTTCTAGTCGTTAGCTCTTAGTGAAGACGAATTGCTATCATCTGCGGGCGGCCCTCATTATTGAATTTATCCGCCTTCGATGCAACCAAATTCACTATTGACTTACGAGTTTATGCATGCTTCATTCCTATATCGGCATGTATTATCCGTAGGCTGGTTGTGAGACATCTTCCTCTTAGTGCTACAAATGGCTTCTTCCTTAGTTCTTTATAGCTCTTTCACCTCTTTTAGACTCTTTGCAATGTTTAGTGCGGGGAATCTACACTATTGTACTCAGATGCTATTCCTTCAAGAAAGTATCGGAAAGCAAAAAGGGACTCGTTCACCGTATCGCGTCCAATACAGCTATGCCACAAGTTGACCTAACCAACTGGTAAACAAAACCCAAGTTAACGAATCGACCTAGGAATAGGATGAATAGAACCATTGAATCATCACCCAATGAGCAGAGAGCCTTCCTTTAAGAAAGAAATAACTCCCTACAACAACCGTGTTTCGAAACTCGATTCATTATCATATGAGAAATTGCATGAAAAGAACCTTCATTCCTACAGAGAGGTTGAAGCTAAGTTTCAAGACCTAGTACGGGCAAAGCGCAGTTCAAAACCGAAAGGATCAAAGAAAAGGGAATATCACGAAGGTAAGCACATTCTATTTTTCTTAATTGACAAAGCAAAGGGAGTTATCAACCTTTTTTCCAAAACCCTATAACGGCTAGTTCCCAATGCTCGGCTTCCTACCTCCTCTAACAAACTCAAAGGTAATATCCTCCGTTTTCCAAGAAGATAAGTTCTACGGCAAAGGATGTCAACGGAACAGTTTCGGCAAAGGCAAAGCCCGGGAGAAATCCAATAGCATATGGCGATAATGTCATCAACACCGAATCCTCATCTTCAAAGCATTTTCTTGCAAGGGCCTATCGCGAAAGAACTCAAGCCAATACTTTTTCATTTTCATGTAGTAGATCCTAGGAAACATACGTACGAGATATTTATAGCCCTTCTTCGGCAAGGGTATCTGGTAAAAGGAGGACGGTTCCTAATCTTTTGATCGGCAAAGGGTTCGATGCATTAGTTTTTGACTATGAACGAGTCAATCAGCTAGATCTACTTGCGGCAAACGGCACCTTCCTTTCCCAGCCAATGGTACGTAAGGCAACGGTTGTTATTGAAGTTCAGATCAGGGAATACCCTAGGTTTCGGCTTTTTCCACGGTTCCGTAACGGTAGGTTTTGGCTCCTCGCTACATCCCTTCCGCTCCTACTAAGGACGCTACTGAACCGATAGAATTTGCCGAGCGAGCACTACCATAACTTATGGTATCTGACCAGTGTTAAGCATTAGCCATCCAGGGAATGAAACTATGCGACTACCTGCGCTGTCACACGGCTCCATTTATCGAAGAAAGGGATAACTGCCATTAAGGCAATGAAATTGACGAGGAAGAGTCAGGAGTTTGGCTGCGCCAAAGCAGAGGAACGGAGGGAAGCAGCTGCCGCTGCACGGGTCCTGCGCATTATCAAAACCAGGCAATGTAGTCAATGAACAAAAGTTTCGTTCACCACTGGGGTTCTTCATATGCACAGTCAGCTCAGGTAACGTCCGGAGGTGTTAATACAAAGCAAGAATTGGATTCTAAGTATTGCCATTTCGTGTTCAGAAGTCTGAAGCACATCATTTGCGGGAAGCAGCGAGGAAGAAAAGCATACCGTATTGACGGTAGTGCAGAATGATCTCCGTCACGATATCGTACGTATCTCCAGAGCACGAAAGTACGGTATACAACCGAGTTGCCCGACGTCGGACACAACAAACTTTTGAGTACCCTGTTCATTTAGCCTCTTAATCGATGGAAATAAAATAGAGGTCTGCAGCAAACAAGAGCAAGCGACACTAAACTACAGTAGTGATAAATTGGCGGAACCTTTTGATAAAATGACAGATTGGAAACCAACACGTCCAGAAAGTCTGAAGGATAAGGCTTCTCTCGTCCAAAGAACGGTACTGAAGGCGAAAGATACTCCAAAATATGTCATTGGATCCAGCTGCAACAATGAAGAGCACCGTCTTGAAGAAATCACTTGCTGCTTCCTCCACCATGTTCTCCAGTATCTGGTCTTTTCAAAGTAGCTTATTAGCTGATAAGCACTAGCTGAGGCATCTAGCTGATGAGGTAATCTCTGCATATAATACCAACCAAGTTGGTTGTTGTTACTACATGCTGCGAGCATTTGGGAAAATGACAGAAACATAAAATGGGTTTCTAGCTGCATAAGCACAATTATACAGAAAGCAGTCTCCTTTATTCGTATCTGGGGAAAGGGTTGGTTCTCCAAATTCTCTTTAAAGAATGTTAAAGCAGTACTGTAATTTTCTGGTGAAATGGAAAGTGGTTGCTACCATATTGTTTGTAGTGATTACATCATAATCCTCATCTTCAAAGCAAGGCTATCCACCAGGTCTTCTAATGCTAGGCTAACCTCGGCAAAGAACCCAAGGGATTTGCAAATTCTTGAATCGATAGACTTTCGTACAACGGCAAACAAACAGACGCGATAGAGGGTTTTACGCTACTTCACAGTCAGCAGCAAGAGTGGATGGTATAACTCTAGCCAGCAGGCGGGAGGGAACGAAGCTCTTTCCTGATCTTGAGCTAGAATCCCTGACGTTGGTTGATTTAGCTGCGGTGTAGCTTAGGATCTTAAAGCTATGCAGCTGGGTTGATCCCTATCGATGGAATGGAGCTTATCAACTCATGAATAGCATGGATCGCCTTCTACTATACCGGGCTAAGGTGCAACAATGGAAGCATACCATGGATAATCCAGAGATACATCCTACCTATGCCGAGAGCACAAAGATCAAGCTAAGTAAACAGGTCTAGTTAAAGCCCACTGGAGTAAGGAAAATACAATAGGTTGCTTTTTTCCCACCATACCTGGCAATGATTGGTATACTTTGATATGTTAACACAAACTAACCAGTTGTTCCTTCCCCTAGAGGGGTTTCCTATATGGATTCATTCCCCTGAGCATCTTCCATGAATTGACGTATATGAGCGTAGTTATCAGGTACGCTGGGAGCTCGGGGATAGTGATTGATGGCATAGAGTTTTGATAGAAACCTCGTATCAAAATCATACCAAAAGAAAGTCTCGATTCGAGGAACGGAATACAGGTCCATGATAGAACACAGACCGGTAAGAGAAAGGAAAGTAAGCATAGTCTTCATTGAACCGGAAGAACAATTAGATTTTCCGTCAACAAAGTAACGCTGTGCAAACTCATCTGATCCCTGTTTGGGACTTCTTCTTCATGTCACGAGCCGGAATCGAACCGGCGCTTTCCAGATGCATGGTCCCGATAGATACCTATCAGATCGCGACTTTGATTTCTCAGTTCAAGAGGAGACCTCCCTACATCTGCGGGCTGGCGGTCCTGCCGGCCAGCCGACACAAAATCCAATTCGAGTTTTCAATACGGAGCCAGAAAGAGTTTTTCAATTCAATACGGAGCCTGAAAGAGTTTATAAATACAATACGGAGCCTGAAAGAGTTTTTCAATTCAATACGGAGCCTGAAATAGTTCAATTAAAGATCAAATGGTGCAAAAGAGTTTGCTTAGAAGGGAAAATACCAAAACCGCATATAAAAAGACATCAAAAATGAACTGTCACGCCCAATATGCGACCCTATCCAAAAGGAACTCGAAGGTCCCACCAAGGATAGACCCGCATATTGGAACGCTTTTGCAAGGTGGATATCATTACATCAACATTACATAAAAGATAGGGATACATACATAAGGCATACAATGCCACACGAATACAACAATACATCATTCATAAGATCAACATCCGACTACCGATGAATCATAAACAGAAACTCAAACAATATCCACCCTGCTAGCCCAGGCTGCCGACCTGGAACCTATCCCCTGATCGAAGAAGCAGAAGAAGAACTCCAAAACAAGCAACATCGCTCTCGCATCAAGATCATCACATAACCTGTACCTGCAACTGTTGTTGTAGTAATCTGTGAGCCACGAGGACTCAGCAATCCCATTACCATGGGTATCAAGACTAGCAAAGCTTAATGGGAAAGGAAGGGGTAAAGTGGTGAGGTTGCAGCAGCGACTAAGCATATATGGTGGCTAACATACACAAATGAGAGCGAGAAGAGAGCAAACGGAACGGTCGTGAAGCTAGTAATGATCAAGAGGTGATCCTGAACTCCTACTTACGTCAATCATAACCCAGAAACCGTGTTCACTTCCCGGACTCCGCCGAGAAGAGACCATCACGGCTACACGCGCGGTTGATGCGTTTTAATTCGGATCTGGTGTCAAGTTATCTACAACCGGACATTAACAAATTCCCATCTGCCACATAACCGCGGGCACGGCTCTCGAAAGTTTAAACCCTGCAGGGGTGTCCCAACTTAGCCCATGATAAGCTCTCGCGATCAACGAAGGACATACCTTCTCCCAGGAAGACCCGATTAGTCTCGGAATCCCGGTTTACAAGACATTTCGACAATGGTAAAACAAGACCAGCAAAACCGTCCGATGCGCCGACATCCCGATAGGAGCTGCACATATCTCGTTCTCAGGGCAACACCGGATGAGCAGTACATACGGCAACCGACGATACCCCAAGTTGCCTAGGGGCGGCACCGCAAGTGGCTCTGGTTTGGACCAACACTTAGACAAGCATTGGCCCGGGGGGCTAAAATAAAGATGACCCTTGGGTTAATTACTCCCAAGGGAAAGGTAGGTGGTGGTGAGGCAAATGGTAAAACCAAGGTTGGGCCTTGTTGGAGGAGTTTTATTCAAAGCGAACTGTCAGGGGGGTCCCATAAATCACCCGACCGTGTTAGGAACACAAAATCCGAGAACATAACACATAACATGGCAA
The DNA here is from genome assembly GCF_002162155.2 of Triticum dicoccoides. Classification (NCBI taxonomy): domain Eukaryota; kingdom Viridiplantae; phylum Streptophyta; class Magnoliopsida; order Poales; family Poaceae; genus Triticum; species Triticum dicoccoides. Next base: position 358,749,199 of record NC_041381.1, on the reverse strand, counting down.
CGACGGCGAATAACTGGCGGACACCTGGCGCATCGAATCCGGGGCGTTACAACACTCCTCCACTAACAAGAGATCTCGTCCCGAGATCTTAGGACCGAGATGGAAGGGAAAAGGGATGAGGTGAAGCAAGAACTGAAGAGAAGAAGCAAAGAATCGAGAGCACTCGAGAAGAAGAGAGGAACAACGAGAATGACGAGAATCGAAAAACTCACGAAAACTGATAGACTATGAAACCACTCGTTCTAACCGGAGTGGTTAGAATGAGAAAAGAAACGAATAAGACTGAAAGGATTTAGGCAGCACTCCGTCTGAAGATGGAAAGAATAGAACATGAACTAGAGAGGATGGAATGATACTTGACGAGAGGAACGACACAATGCCTCCGGAAGAATTGAAAAAGTTGAAAGAAAAGAACGAAGAAGAAGATGACATCTTCTAGCACGAATGAATTTGAAAAGCATCCTTGCGAGAAAAGATTGAACGAAGTTGTTGAGAAAATCAACAACAAAAAGAATAAGCTTGTTGTGGACTTATGGATAACATCTCAAAATTATAAGGTGATAACTAACCACAAGCGGAAAAGATTAAATAGCTGAGAAGAATGAAGAAATGCAAAACTCCACTTCAAAAGAACACAGAGAATTAATTGCACTTTGAAAAGCAAGAAGGAAAGATACTTGAGTTCCTTCGATTAAAATCTTGATGAACTCTTGAAGAATGAATTAAATCATGAAGAACCACCATGAAGAACTCCGTTAACGAAAAGGATGATGAGATATAATTCAAGGATGGAAAGAATAAGATTAAGGCCCTGCGATGATTTAGATGAAGGTTCCGACGAGATGGCCGAGGAAATTTGAACTCCGGAAAAGAAAAGATGAAACACTTGAAACTAGAATTTATTCATCAAGAACAAACTCCGAAGGAAGGGATTACTCACTACGAGGAAATAAGAATAAGATTTATTGTATGCTTATCCTTCACCAAATTAAATTGATGACAAGCAATGGATTTTGCATACTACTTATTCTTCTTGAAAAGAATTGAGAAGTGACATATCGCAAACTTGAGAAGGTCTTCATGAATCACCGGTAGGATTGAAAAGAACGAATGGATTGATATGATAATGAAGGAAAAGAATCTTGAACGAACCACCATCAGAATTCGGAAAAGACTGGTGAAAGAGAATGAATCACCGGGAAGAATTAGAAGAACCAATAAGCTAGAGGGGATTTAGATGCAAAAGAACAAATAGATCATGAGTTGATTAAAGAACACTTGAACGAAGCACCGGGATAATATTGAGACGAACGAAAGGGCACGGATATAGAATAATTGGAGAACGAATCTGAAAACTTAGAACGAAGAAATTTCTGAAAAGATGGCCTCCGGATGATCGAGAGAGAAAGCAACTCCTGAAATGCTCTGGATGGATGAAAATAATTTGCATGACTGGAAAACAATTTGATAGGATAACATCGAGCTAGCACCGCGAATCTCCGGGGAACAGACAAGATTAAAGAGAAATCTTCTTCTTTGGTCTTCAAATGATGACGAGAAACACCACCAAAATTTCCCGAGATACTCCGGGAGAACGAAAAGTGAAGAGGTTAAGTCAACAATGAAAAGAATTTGAAATCGATCTTGGAAAAGTGTCTGACTGATGAAATTCATACTTATGTCATACTTCGAAAAGGATTTGAGAATAACTCCGGGGAATTAGAAGAGTCAGGTAAGATCCTGGGAAAAGACCTGTGGGTTAGGGCCCACTAAAGAGAAAAACACCGTTGGAAAGAATGGTTGAACAGATAGATGATGCACCGAAACAATTGAAATATTTTGAATGAGGTGACAACCTCGAATTAATTCGAACACAGGCGAATCTCCTGAGATGTCTTCCGAACTCCGAAATGATTGAATGACGAGAGGCAAACAAGTAAGGAGAACACTTTACAAAAGGAAAAGAATATGATCAACCCGAAAAACTTGAATTGAGTCCACCGGAAAAGAAAAGAGATGAAGAATGACGAACGAGACGAGAATTCACCAGTTGAAATGATTGATGGAAGGCTGAAGAGGCTCCGCACAAATGAAATTGATGGTCGAAACAGACTCAGACTCTGAAAAAAAGAGGGTGGGAGGGCGGGAAAACAAAGGTAACTTGGAAGGGGAAAACCGACGAATAACTTGAAAAGAAAGCACCGGTTGAAAACATTGAGGAAAGAAAGCAAAGACTTCGCACGAGTAGGATGGATACTCGATTACGGACTCCGGCTCCGAGAAGAAAAAGGGGTGGGCGGGTGGAAAAAGAAGGCAACTGAGGTTTGAACTTGGCAACGATGAAGAGGCGTGAGTCAACTTGACGAGAAATGCACCGGATGAAAAGAGCTGAGAACCAACGAACGAAAAAAAACTAACCGCGTGAACCTAAAGAAAACTTTAAATGGGAAGAGGAGTAATCCAAAACACCTACGTCAAGATTCCTCACCAGAGTGACGAAGGGGCTGAGGAGTAAAAAGAATTCCTACTCTCCGATATAACTAGACTCCGAAAACAGTTTTCTTCTAGACTCAACAACGACCAAACTACACAATCAATCAAGGGGGCTCCTAGGGTCGGTCGAGGCTCTGATACCAACTTGTCACGCCCCATATGCGACCCTATCCAAAAGGAACTCGAAGGTCCCACCAAGGATAGACCCGCATATTGGAACGCTTTTGCAAGGTGGATATCATTACATCAACATTATATAAAAGATAGGGATACATACATAAGGCATACAATGCCACACGAATACAACAATACATCATTCATAAGATCAACATCCGACTACGGATGAATCATAAACAGAAACTCAAACAATATCCACCCTGCTAGCCCAGGCTACCGACCTGGAACCTATCCCCTGATCGAAGAAGCAGAAGAAGAACTCCAAAACAAGCAACATCGCTCTCGCGTCAAGATCATCATATAACCTGTACCTGCAACTGTTGTTGTAGTAATCTGTGAGCCACGAGGACTCAACAATCCCATTACCATGGGTATCAAGACTAGCAAAGCTTAATGGGAAAGGAAGGGGTAAAGTGGTGAGGTTGCAGCAGCGACTAAGCATATATGGTGGCTAACATACGCAAATGAGAGCGAGGAGAGAGCAAACGGAACGGTCGTGAAGCTAGTAATGATCAAGAGGTGATCCTGAACTCCTACTTACGTCAATCATAACCCAGAAACCGTGTTCACTTCCCGGACTCCGCCGAGAAGAGACCATCACGGCTACACACGCGGTTGATGGGTTTTAATTTGGATCTGGTGTCAAGTTATCTACAACCGGACATTAACAAATTCCCATCTGCCACATAACCGCGGGCACGGCTCTCGAAAGTTTAAACCCTGCATGGGTGTCCCAACTTAGCCCATGATAAGCTCTCGCGATCAATGAAGGACATACCTTCTCCCAGGAAGACCCGATCAGTCTCGGAATCCCGGTTTACAAGACATTTCGACAATGGTAAAACAAGACCAGCAAAACCGCCTGATGCACCGACATCCCGATAGGAGCTGCACATATCTCGTTCTCAGGGCAACACCGGATGAGCAGTACGTACGACAACCGACGATACCCCAAGTTGCCTAGGGGCGGCACCGCAAGTGGCTCTGGTTTGGACCAACACTTAGACAAGCATTGGCCCGGGGGGCTAAAATAAAGATGACCCTTGGGTTAATTACTCCCAAGGGAAAGGTAGGTGGTGGTGAGGCAAATGGTAAAACCAAGGTTGGGCCTTGCTGGAGGAGTTTTATTCAAAGCGAACTGTCAGGGGGGTCCCATAAATCACCCGACCGCGTTAGGAACGCAAAATCCGGGAACATAACACCGGTATGACGGAAACTAGGGCGGCAAGAGTGGAACAAAACACCAGGCATAAGGCCGAGCCTTCCACCCTTTACCAAGTATATAGGTGCATTAATAATATAAGAGATATTGTGATATCCCAACATAACCCTGTCCACCATGGAGCAATCTTCAACTTCACCTGCAACTAGCAACGCTATAAGAGGGGCTGAGCAAAGCGGTAACATAGCCAAGCAATGGTTTGCTAGGAAGGGTGTCAAAGGTTAGAGGTTCATGGCAATTTGGGAGGCTTGACGAGCAAATGATAGGTAACGCAGCATAGCGATAGAACGAAGCAACTAGCATAGCAATGATAGTAGTGAGATCTAGGGTAGCGGTCATCTTGCCTGAAATCCCGCAAGGAATAAGAACGAGTCCATGAAGAAGATGAAGCCACGAAGGCAAACCAAGCGTAGACGAACGAATCCTCACGATCGCAACGGAACGGGAACTATCGAGAAGAAGCACACAACATGGTAAACACACCACACATGGACAAGACATGATGCACAACAAGCATGATGCAAGACAAAGCTACATGAAGCTACTCATGGCAAGAGATGATGCATACAAGAGCAACACATCAAAGCAAGTTTAAATGAGGCCGGAAACAACATATAACAATTCCGGTAAGTCCTCATATGCAAATTTCGAAATTGGTCCAGATCTGAACAAACCTTATGTTCAAGTTGTTAAACAGCAAGTTAAAATGCACCAAGATGATCTACACGAGATTCTAGTCAAATTACATATAAAGTTCATTAGATTTGGAGCTACGGCCTAGAAGATATGAGCAAACCAAGTTAAACATGGCATTGATGCAAAATGCATACAAACATCAAGCAAACACCTCAAAACAAGGATGCAACATGGTAATATGAAGCTACATGCAAAATCAAGCAAGTTTCATATAGAGCACACTCAAAACGAAGCAACGGTTCAACACATACACTCTATACAAGTCATAACAACAATCTGTCCATAACATCAACTAGGCATCTTGCAAGCATCAAAACAACATGCTACAGCACTCCAACATAATAACAAAAGGCATGGGCATGAAGTACTGGTAAAGCATAACAAAACATGAACACTGAGCTATCTCCAGAAAAAACTAGAACATGCTCAAAAGGACATGGTAAGATTGCAAATAATAACAGTTTCAGACTTTGCAGAAATAACATCAGGTTGCAATGTTTAGAGCTATCAATCAACATGCTACAGGAAGCTATCATGGCAAACAAAGGCATGGCATGAATCTAATAATTTCATAGAACAAAAGTCCCTTACTGACCATGAGCCAAAAGGGCACAGAAAATATGATGGCACCCATGTAAACATGGCAAGTTATATGACAAATTCAAACATGGCAGGAACAACAATAAGTAGGCATGTTGGTGAGCTTGAATCACTCACCACAGAGCAATACATGGCATGGCAAGACAACCAACAGTAAGAAGACATGTTTGTGAAGCTACACATGGCAAGAGCAAGGTCATAGGGTGCATGGATCACTAGAAAAGCATATGGCCAAAACTGAACTTCATGTTAACAGGTTGACAGCAACATTATTTAGCAACTTTGGAGCAAGATTACAACAAGCTACAGCAAGCTATAAATGCAACCAAGGGCATGAATGGATAGATCATGACATGTATAACAAAACATCCTTAGTGAACATCTCCAGAATAATGCATGAAATGACTTGTAGCAGCAGGTTAACATAGCAACAAAATATAACAAAATCTGTCAGGAAAACAGCAAAAGCAAGTACCCTACTTAGCAAGCTTGATACACTCAGTACAAGAATTACAAAAATACATGGATAGCACCTCTGGAAAGATGGCATGGCATAGATCAAAACACATGTAGAGCTCAACCTCATAGGATGCACACATCAAACATGGCAAAAATGACAAATGAGCATGTTATAACAGTTCCAGCAGATTAACAGCAACATGCACTCTTCCAACAGCATTTCGGGCGTCAAAATGAGCTCCAATGAAAATGAAGCAATGGAATGAAATGAAGTACTATTCGAGTCAAACAATTTGACATATTACACGCATGAAACGGAGCTACAGATGCAGAGATACGATGCGATGAACATGGCATGATAATGACAAAATAACTTCGGGACTTAGAGAAAAAAACGAGGTCGACCCGCGGGATCTAGATCTGGGCGTGGTTCCCAAGGTTGACCGGAGCACCTCGCCGGGGAAGACGAGGAGGAGGTCGGACGGAGCGGGGGATGGCCGGAGGAGGTCGTGGGTCGCCAGATCCGGTCGAGATCCGGTGGATCCGGCCGGTCGGCGTCGGGTCCGGACAACGGCGGCGGCGGTGCGGTGC